>NC_031769.1:1450751-1452260 GCF_001522545.3 Parus major
ATAAAATAAAATAAAATAAAATAAAATAAAATAAAATAAAATAAAATAAAATAAAATAAAATAAAATAAAATAAAATAAAATAAAATAAAATACAATGCAATACAATACAATACAATACAATAGGAGGGAAGGAATAATCCAGAGCTCCATTCCACCCTGCAGGGAACAGGGATGTGCTCATGGGACAGGACCAGGCCCAGAGCTCAGGTCTGGAGGCCGAGGCGAGTCCCGGGGACCATTGCAGAGCCCTCAGTCAGGAGAGGCAATCAAGGATTTCGCCTTTTCGGGCCTGAGTGACTCACTGCATCTGCAAAATGCGGTTCTTGTTCCCGTAGCCGTGTTTACAGCCTTTATTTTGGAGCTCCAGGCTGGGCTCTCCTGCTTTTTCCTAGGCCTGTCCCAGCAAACAAAGCTGGAATTCACTCTGGTGCCGTGGATTTCGCTTCCCCTCCAGCCCGCGAGAGAGAAATATCAGCCCTCGCTTTTTGGGTGGGCTTAGGCTGACACGTTTTGGGGTTTTCTTGTGTAACTCTCTGGCCCTCAGAGGCTCAGACAGTCTGATGAGTGTCACTGAAGAAGGGGGAAAATGAAAACATTCTGGAGATCCTGAAAACGCTTCATTTGAAGAGGAATATTGACCAGCGCGGGCGGTGTAACGCGAGGTGGGTGTGACACGGAGGGAGGGATAAAAACGAGCTGGGATGGGTGTGTTGGTCCCAAACCTTAAACAAACACCAGCAGCTGATGGAATGCAGTCACCTCTCATGTTCCTACAGCCCAGGATCTTCGGGATCCCGAAGCCAAGAGGACACACAACGAGCTTTGCTCTGAAAGGGAAACTTTCCAGAAATTTGCTTCATGTCTCTCAACAGGTTTGGGAGGAATATCCAGGAATAACAAGCCCCACAAATACAAAGCCCTTAAAACTTTAATGCTGACATAAAAACCTCCGAGCCCATTAATTGCTGGTTCTTTCATGACAGTGGAGCTGTTCTTCATCTCCTCCGCACAGAGAAAGCGCTTGTGCTCCTCTGCTTCCATCCCTCAAACGTGGCAAAAGAAAACCTGGTTGCCTTTTAACATTTTCCCTTCTGGAATCTCGTTGGAAATTGTGTCCTCTGATGCTCAGAGAGCTCCTTCCAATCCTGCCTGGGGAGCCCCAGCTCAGCTGGATGCAATTCCAGGTTTAATTCCAGAGGTGACTTGTCCGGTTCCCAGAGCGCCAGCAGGAATGGGGCTGTTGGTGTTGTGGTGTCTCGGTTCCAGAAGACAGGTGTCTGCTAGGGAGAGCAGGAACCTCCCTTGGGATGAACAAATGTAGACCCCCTCCCTCCTAATTATTATAATTTTCAAATCAAGGGGCTTTCAGGCAGAGATCTGGGGATAGGAATAACAGTTCTTTACTAATATAACCAGGCAAACAAACAACAATAACTACAGCAATAACAAGAACACAGAACCAGGGACCCCGGGACAGCTTTCTCGGCTGAGATGGGATGGAGGAGAGG
>NC_031769.1:1452747-1455293 GCF_001522545.3 Parus major
CAGCCAAAAACTGTCCCCACCCTCCTTTCCTCCCCCTTTCCCTCCCGGCCACTTTTTGTCCTTTATCAATCACCCACTAAATACCCACAGTTCGGTTGTCTCTGCAGCTAATGGGTAAAAATTCCACGGGCAGGCCAGAACAACAAACAAACAAACAAAAAAAAGGACACCTAACCCTCAACATGTGCCAAGCTGGAGAAGAATTCCAGGAAAGAATTCCAGCAGCTCTTTGGTTCACCTGATGTCCTCAGCCCAACAAACGAACCTCCCCAATTAATAAAGATGCAGAAGGTAATTAATCTTTGGCCCGGTGTCTGGAGAAGTTGTTCAGCAAAATGTGAATTCTCACAAAGATTTGGGGTGCCACGTTGTGCAGAATGTGGGAATTCATCAGCCTGGAAAGAGCTTTTTTCTCTTTTTGGAAAGCTGGGAACTTCTCAGAAGTTTTAAGTTTCCTTTGTCGCTTTAGCTCACACGGACATGAGGCAAAACAGAAAAAAAAATGAAATAAAATGAAATAAAATGAAAATGAAATGAAATAAAATTGAAATAAAATGAAAATGAAATGAAATATAATAAAAATGGAATGACATGAAATGACATGACATGAAATGACATGAAATGAAATGAAATGACATGACATGAAATGAAATGAAATGAAATGAAATAAAATAAAATAAACCAAAATAAAATAAAATAAAACAAAACAAAACAAAATAAAATAAAATAAAACAAAACAAAATAAAATAAAATAAAATAAAATAAAATAAAATAAAATAAAATAAAATAAAATAAAATAAAATAAAATAAAATAAAATAAAATAAAATAAAAGAAATACAGGATTTAGAGAAGGGATCCTCAAGCTTTAGTGAGCACCAAGTTTTGTGGAACATCCTTGTGGACTCTTGAGAATGTTAAAAAGGAAAAATTCATAGAATCAGGGGATGGTTTGGGTGGGAAGGACCTCAAAGATCATCCCGTTGCAGCCAGCAGGGCAGGTCCCTGTGGATTTCCCCCAGGATAATTCACAGCCACACCGCAGGTGCTGCTTCACTCCTCACACTGCAGAGCAGAGCAGAGAAAAAGGATGGACAGAAAGAGCCTGGAAAAAACTCTGGAATCGCAAACATCTGGCATTGCACGGTCTCAAACCACCTTTCTGCTGGGGAAAAACAGAGTTTGGCTTCTTCTTCTTCACGGGCAACTTCTTCTTCAGGCTGACATCATTTGACTTTCCGTGAAATCCACGAGCCACGGGATCGCCCTCCTTTCCTGCAGGCGACAACAGACGTATTCCTGGTGGGTAATGTGCTTAATTAATACATCTGTCATTACAGCCAGACATTCTGTTGGCTTTGACTCTTGGGAAGTTCAGGACTGGGGAGGTTTTAAGCATTCCTGGGAACTCCTGACCCCTGGAGATGTTTCCTCCAGGGATTTGGGGAGTGTGATTTTTCTGGAGCTGTCTGAGCTGATTAACGGCATCTCCTGCTGATTTTCCTCTGGCACAAATAATCAGGGAGACAAAAAAGCAGTATTCAATTCTGCTGCTGGACTTTCCCAAAATACATGAAATAAAGGGTTTGGTTTCTTCTGAGTTTTTAATCCAGACCCACTCAATTTATAGCAAAAGAAAATAAAAGTGAGATATGGAAGAGAAAGAAATGTCTGTGGATGTTTAACTGGGGAAAAGCAGCAACCTGCTGCCATTTGGTAGAGAAGGACACAGGGGAAGATTTGAAACTTAAATTATTTTTGACCCTTCACAGATCTCTGCTCATTTCCTACAGACCCTAATAAGCCAAAAAAGTTAAACACCACTCTGTAAAATGGGAATTTTCTCCTTCTCACACTGTAGCAAAAGGGGGACGATTTTGGGAAGAAGACTTTGCAGCATCGAGGCTTGAACATCTCCCAGTCATTCCCTGCCTGGATATCAGAATGTCCCAAGATATGGGATAAAAAGGGGAAATCCAGGAAAGCTTTGGCCCTTCCCCATCATTCCCCGGGCAAAGTCCAGCCCCAAAGCTGTTCCTGCTCATGATGAGGTCACAGAGTTGCTCCACATCCTCGGAGAGGAAATGACACAGCCAGTGCCAGCCAGGGAATTTCATCCAGGATTGGCTCTCAAGAGAAAAAAGGGGTGAATTTGGCACAGCCTGAAGCCACCATCGTCTTGAGAGCAGAAGGAAAGGAGTATCAGGGGATGAAAGGCCAAGGAAAGATGTGTAAAGAAATCAAAAATGTGGGAACTGGACACAAATAAGCCCAAGATGTACACCCAGGGTCAGACCAGTCTTATTCCAGGTTTCCCTCTCTCTGATCCTTCTCTGCTTTGCTTTTTACAGCTGATTGATCTCGGGAAAGGTTGGATCAATCACCTAAAATTAAGTGGGACGTAGATATGGATGTCCATCATCCTCTCTGTCCTTGTTGTCTGTGTGTGTAAAGAATCCCAGAAGGTTTTGGGTTGGAAGGGACCTTCAGTCCCACCCCCTGCCATGGGCAGGGACACCTCCCACCATCCCAGGCTGCTCCAAGCCCC
>NC_031769.1:1455603-1462506 GCF_001522545.3 Parus major
ATTACATTATATTATATTATATTATATTACATTACATTAATTATATTATATTATATTATATTATATCATATTATATAATACTATATAATATTATATCATATTATATAATACTATATAATATTATATCATATCAGTAATATGTAATATGTAATTATGAATAATATATAATTAATATAATATAGTAATATTTTAATAATAATGACAATATTGCCAATATTGATATCAATTATTATAAACCATCATCATCATTTTTTGCTTCCTTGCCTCATCATTTGCCCAGAAAGATCAGCACAGTGCAGGGAAAGTTCTGGAATTTTGGTTTGCCTGTTGTGTGTGTAAAATCTGGGCTTTGAGAGGAGTCAGGGAATGAAATGCCCTAAAAACCTTGGGAATCTTAATTCTCTCGTTCGGGCCGTTCTCCTGAAACTCGTGTTAATTATGCAACTTATATTATTAGTAATAACTTATATTATCAGTAAATTATTATTATTCCATTGATCAGAAAGACTAATTAGCAACAAAATATTCTTATTATTATTATTGTTGTTGTTATTATTGTTGTTATTGTTATTATTATTGTTATTATTTTTATTTTTATTTTTATTCTTATTTTTATTTTTATTTTTATTCTTATTTTTATTTTTATTTTTATTTTTGTTATGATTATGGTTATGGTTATGGTTATTTTTGTTATTATGGTTATTATGGTTATTATGGTTATTATGGTTATTATTATAGTTATTATTATTATGTTTATTATGTTTATTATGTTTATTATTATGTTTATTACTATGTTTATTATGTTTATTATGTTTATTACTATGTTTATTACTATGTTTATTATGTTTATCGTGTTTATGTTTATTATTATTATGTTTATTATGTTTATGCTTATTATTATATTTATTATTATGTTTATTATGTTGATTATGTTTATTATGTGTATTATTATGTTTATTATTATGTTTATTATGTTTATTATGTTTATTATGTTTATTACTATGTTTAATATGTTTATCATGTTTATGTTTATTATGTTTATGCTTATTATTATATTTATTATTATGTTTATTATGTTTATTATGTTTATTATTATGTTTATTATGTTTATCATGTTTATGTTTATTATTATTATGTTTATTATGTTTATGCTTATTATTATATTTATTATTATGTTTATTATGTTTATTATGTTTATTATGTTTATTATTATGTTTATTACTATGTTTATTATGTTTATTATATTTATTACTATGTTTATTACTATGTTTATTATGTTTATGCTTATTATTATATTTATTATTATGTTTATTATGTTTATTATGTTTATTATGTTTATTACTATGTTTATTACTATGTTTATTATGTTTATCATGTTTATGTTTATTATTATTATGTTTATTATGTTTATATTTACTATTATGTTTATTATGTTTATTATGTTTATTATGTTTATTATGCTAAATAGCAACAAATAATACTTCGTGTGTCCTTTTGGTGGGGTGTGGACCCACCCAGGATATTTTGGAAGCCACGAAAGTCAAAATTCCCACTTTTCAGATGAAAATGCTGTTCCCTGTGGACCTCCATGGATTCAGAGAACTCCAAAGACACCGCTTGGAAACACAGAGGGAAAAAAAACCCCACTCAAACCTGTCTCCATCTCCTTGCTTTTCCCCCTTTCCCCGAGGGGAAACGAATCCTGAATGCCTGATTGCGTAATTCCAGTGAGAAGCTGCTCCCGAGGGGGCTTCAGGATAAATCTGGGATGTGGGTGAGGATATCAGGGAATGCTGCTGGTGCTGGGAAGCTGGGCTAGAGCCTTGGACAGGGCCTGCTGGGCTCTTCCCGCTGGAAGGATCCTTCCCATCTCACTTCAGACACACTGGGAAGCAACAGAGATGGAAAACTGAGATTGTTCAGATTGATCACCAATGTGCTGGCGCTGGATTTTCATAGGCTGGCTAAAGGAAAAATTGTTTTTTCCTTTATTTTCAACGTTACCGGGGGAAAAAAAAGGAAGAAAGAAAAATTTAAATATATTGGGAAAATAAAAAACTGTCAGAGATAATTGCTTTTCGTTTTCCTTTTCCTTTTCTTTCCTCTCCTTCCTTCTCCCTAAAAATTTCAGACACAATTCTTCCAGCGGGAATATTTATGGCTCGACAACGGCACAGCTCAGCGAGACAAAATAATTCAGGTTCAGCACCAACTCAAGTGCAGCTACACAACTTCCAGATCCAAACCAGCTGCTCCGCAGGGAAAGCAGCACAAAATCCAGGGGGCTGCAATATTCCCACTTCCAGCAGGAAAAAGGGAGAAGTGATGAAAGGCTGTTACCACCTGCAGGCCGTCTGGAGGTCTGGGTGACCTGAAATATGTGCTCAGATTTGTTCTGCTGCTCCAGGTCAGGACATAATTCACATTTGAGGGCGCTTTAAGTGAGAAAAGAAAGACATAAAACCCCCTCCAAACTTAAAAAATTAAAGCTGTGGGATTTCAAAATAATTGGAAATTTAAGCCTTGAGGCCAGTCCAAGCTTTGATGTCTCTGACTTCAGGTCTAGGGAGAGGTTTTGGGGTAGCAGATCACTAAATTTCCTCAAGCCATTCCCAATTCTGAGCTGTTTGGTATTTTTCTCTGCCTGGAGGAAGCATTTGGAAGCTGCTTTTTCATGGATCACTGGATGACAGTAGTAGTTTGGGAATCTCCGTGCTTTTGGCAGGCGTTTCCACTCAGCAGCCATGGGAAGGGACTATTCCAGCTCTTGGCAGGAGAGATAAAAAGGGAGCCTTGATCCGAATTACATAAAAACACTGGAGTCTTATCCCTCTCCATGCTGCAATAAATCAATATTTTAATTCCGTTTTAATAATTGGGACTGTGAGGAAGAAACAAAGGAAATGCTCTACTTTCTCCTAGAAATATTTACAGCAGAACCAGAAGGAAGATATCCCAAATTTGGAAGTCGGAATCCATGTGAGCTGGATTTTTTTTAGGCTTGTCTGTAAAAGTTAATCTTGTTTTCCAAAGACGCTTCAACTGAGCTGCCAAAAATCCTTTAGGACATTAATTTATGATGTTTAAATATAGATTTATTGAAATAGTTATCGATTTTTATTTATATTTATTTTAATTTGAGGGTAGCAGATCCTTCTGGCCACTTCTGGGTTACAGAATGAGGAACAGGAGAAGAGGAAAAGGCCTCGAGTTGCACCAGGGGAGGTTTAAATTGGATATTAGGAAAAAATGTTCCCACCAAAAGCATTATCAAGCGTTGGAACAGGATGCTGGGGAAGTGTTGGATCATTATCCCTGTCGGGAAGTTGGATTTAGGAAAAGGCTGATCCCCCAGAGGGTGCTGGCACTGCCTAGGCTCCGGCAGGAATGGGCACATTCCCAAGGCGTCCAGAGCTCCAGGAGCGTTTGGACAGCGCTCCAGGGTGCACAGGGTGGGATTGCTGGGGTGGCTGTGCAGGGCCAGGGGTTGGATTGATGATCCTGATGGATCCCTTCCCACTCAGGATATTCCATCTGTCTAGGCTGGGTATCCCGGGAATACCCTACGGGCTGTCAGCAGCTCGCCAACCTTTTCCCACCGTGTCTCTCTCCTAGTTTAGGGCAAATTAGGGAGGGAAACTTCAAATGGGGATTTCCCCAGGGAAATGCCCCCTCCCCACAAACTGGTCTGGGAAAGGGAAAAAAAATTCCTTGGAGAGAAGTGGAAAAAGCTGTTTATTTAACAGAAATTGAATAATATTAAATAATAAAACTTCTTGCTGTTCAATGGGATGGCAAGTCCAGGAAGAAAAGTCCTTTTTATGTGGTGTAGCTCGGCTCACTCAGGTTCTTATCAGTCCTTTTGGTGCTGGAAAGTGCCGAGGCCCAGGCCCCGGTGGGTCACAGGCGTGAGCTCCCGGGGTTAGGCTGGGTGTTCAGTCCAGAGCAGGCTTGCACAGATCCAGGTGAAAAGGGAAAAACAAAGGTCCAGGGAACCCCTGTGCCTCAGCTAGCTAAAACTAACTAAAAGCCAGAGAGAAGCTGTGTCCCGCTGTCTGTCCATGCTGCAGACACCACAGTCCAGGAGTGGGATGTGGGGCAGTGATGTTTTTATTTAACACAAACTGCAGCTTCTTCTTCCCCCTCTCTTGCTCTCAAAGCCAGTCTTAAAGGTGCAGAACTTAATATATAACATAAACCAGATGATTGGGGATACCAGTATCGTAAAGTCACCCCAGGACAATCTCCCAGTTTTCTCTCATTGAAATTTGGGAAAGGTTGGTGAGAAGGGCCGAAAATCACAAAACTGGGAGAGCTGAGTTCCCTCCCCTTCTTTACCCACACAGCTTCCCACAGCTCTCACATCCTCCTGTCCCTCTGTCCGAGAACACAAATCCATCCCCGAGTCCCAAACCCAGCCTTGAGTGTCTGATCCTGCACTGCTGCCTTATCCTGTGTTTCCCTATTTTTCCTTTTCCCCCCATTTTCTTCCTTTCCCCTCCCATGTTTTCAAATCCCTCTGGTGCCTGTTTTCCCCGAGAGAAGAATTCCAAGCGATTGAGGTGATGCTCCCACCAGGTTGGTGATTCCATGAATTCCTCTAGGACAGGAGACTTCCCAAACTTCCAGGCCCAGGATCTGGGCTGATCCCTGGATACCAACAAACAATGTCTGATATCCCACACTCCTGCCATTCCTGACCCTCTCCTGTGGGTTTGGGAATCTACGGGGTTTTTTGGTTTTTTGGGAAATTGAGGCTGATCTTAATTTGGTTTTTTGGTTTGTGAGAGCTCACACTCTAGGGATGCTGAATCCCATGGATTTCAGCTAAAACAAAGGACCTTTTATGCCACCTTCTTCTTTTCCTCCCACTCCTAACCCCAAAAAAGATCTCCCACTCCATAATTATCCATCCTGTTTCTCCAGAGCCACTTTCCCAGCACATTTAACTCCATAATTTGGCGTTTTCTGACTGTCTGTTCTCAGGGCTGAAACCTGAACTCAGCCAAAGTCAACGGGAGTTTCCTCAAGTGAAAACAAACAAATTATTTGTTAAAGCAAATAAAAAATTACCTGGTTCCTCTGGATGCCCATTTTCAAAGAACCCAAATTAATTTTACTGGGGCCTGAGTTGACCTTTTTTAGGATCTGGTCACCTGGAATATTTTTCCCTGGGGAAACGCTTCCTCGCCTCGATGAGAGTGAAGCGCTCTGGGGAAATGTGTTGGTTTTGGTGGAGCACTGGCAGGATATGAAACTTGCTGGGATATTTCCAGCTTCCAGCTCTCCTGCCACCTCACCCATCTGATGCTTCTCTTGGAGCTGCCTTATCCGAGACTCCAGGGTGTAGGGATTGGGAGTTCCTGGACAACTGAAATCCCCAGCAGCTCCCTTGGGAAGAACTCCCCGATGCCAGTCAGTCAAAAAACAGTAAAAACATTAAATTAAATGCTCCTTTATCCCTTCTCTGCTCAGAGCACCATTTTTTTGGGGGAATCCACCTGAGTTTTACACATTTAAAGCTTTAGGATATTGAATCATGGAATATCCTGAGCTAGAAGGCAGCCACAAGGATCACTGAATCCAACTCTGGCCCTGCACAGGACAACCCCAACATTCCCAGATTCCCACCATGCCCTTCAGTGATGATCACTGGAGCAGGATTTCAAATCTGCAGATCAATGATACCAAATCTTTGCCCAAATTCCTGTGACAAATCCCTCTTTTTAAATAATTTCTAAGATTTTTTAAGTGTTCTAAGCAAAAAAAAACTGACCACATTTAATTAAAAATATTAAGCCAAAGAGGGAAATTTCTTTCATGCCAGTTTTTCCAACGCAACTTGGAGACGATGAACAGGATATGAAAAATTCTGAAGCACCTTCATCTCTAAATTTTTCCAATCCCTTAACCTGAAAAGCTTTTTGGATGCTTTTCCAGCCTGACTTAAGCATCTAAACTTAGGCCACACTTGCTGCAGTTGAAAAAATGAAGGACGTGGTACGGAATGGTGCTCTAATCCCAGATCCATAAATCCAAGGGGAATGGGAACAGCGGGTTAATCCAGGGCTGATCCAGTTTGGATCCTGACCCTCAGCAGAGCCAGCCGAGGGGTCCAGGTTCTCCTTAGGACTTCTCATGTTGGGCTTCTGCAAAAGCAGGAATTTCAGCGTGTTTGTCTTTATCCACCAGAAGAGCCAGAATTCCTCTCTGCTGCAACACAATTCCCAAGAAACTCCAGTTGTTGGGATTACACCCGGTGAAGGCTGGAGCTGTGCAGTTCTTCCACGTATTCTGTCTTCGTTTTGGCTGCTGATCCATCACGGAGCTCTCCCGACCTCCCACGCAGAGGAGAAGCCGTGTTCCCATCTTCCTGCTATTCCCAGGAGACGACCTGTCCCTCCCCTCCTGCATCTGCACAAGCCCACGGTTATACGGAATATGTGCGAGCATCTGATACTCTGCTAAGAGCCTGAAGTGTTTTACACCACATTTTAGGTGATTTATTGCACTTTAGCACATTCATAAAACACATCGCGTTAAGCATATGCATAAAAATAATATATAGGTTACCGCAAAATTTTTACGGCCTTAACCAGATCCGTCTTGGAATGTCGGCTCGAATGTTTCACTCCTGCAGGTGAAAAAACAGATTATTTCAACGGAGCTTAGGGAAGGCTGTTTAGTCAGGACAACAATATTGTGGAGAGAGCCGTTACCTTGGCAGCGCTTTGCTAATTTAAGGACTAACGAGCGTGGCTGGTTCCCGTCCTCCATCCAACACGAGGTGTCCGTGACTCCTGGCTCTCCAGGCAGCATTCCCGTTCTCCTACTGTTTGTGGACAATGCAGAGTTGGGGATCAGGGAAATGCGATGATCTAAACACCCTCCTCAATCCTGGGA
>NC_031769.1:1464861-1466261 GCF_001522545.3 Parus major
TGGGCAGGGTCTCCCCACCCTCCCAGCCAGGAATTCCCAATTCCCAATATCCCATCCAAGCAGTGGGAGCCATTCCCTGTGTCCTGTCCCTCCATCCCTTGTCCCCAGTCCCTCTCCAGCTCTCCTGGAGCCCCTTCAGGCCCTGCAAGGGGCTCTGAGCTCTCCCTGGAGCTTCTCCTCTCCAGGGGAACATTCCCAGCTCTCCCAGCCTGGCTCCAGCTCTGGGATCAGCTTCCTGACCGGGGTCATTCCACCAGGACCCCTCTCCCTGCAGTTTAGGGCTGGGAATTTCCCCCTGGCCATGGTGGGAATGTCACCCCAGCAGCGCTGGGAGCTCCATCAGTGCCATCGCTTCAGGCCCTGGTGATCGCGGACGGAGGGAAACGCACGGTCCCTAAGGGGAAACCTTCCTACCTTCATCCAACCATCCCAAAATAAAGGGAGTGGCGTCATCAATTCCATCTTCCGCCTTGTAATTAGCACATTTTTAATTGCTGTGTCTCCACAGACAGTTTAGGCCCTGCACAGATTCTGTACTTAAGAAAGGCAAGGAAATGAAACAAAGTGAAATTCTTGATGGTTTTATTTTTAATGCCTTTGCTTTTAAAGTCTGAGATCCTGTTTTGGTGATGGTCTTCCAAACAAATTTAATTTTATCTTCATTAATAGGTATTAAAATAGAATAAATCCGTTTAAATTGGTGTGAATGTCTAATAGCATTTTAATTGATTGATCCTTCCACGGAGCTCAGAAAAGCTGGGAGAAATAAAAGGTGTAAAAGAAGGACAAAGACCTTAAGTTCCAATTTAAAAATACATTGAACAGGATGATATTTATTTTTCTTTTCAAGTTAACTTCCTCAGGGTTTGTTTGAACACTATGAAAGCTACAAAAAAAAAAAAAAGTTGAAAATTGGTTTGTTTTTTGTTTTGTTTTAAAAGAGCTCATTTCCCCATATAATGACTAATCCCTTCGAGCTGAAACTGCAAGAAAAATATTAAATATTGTGAAAATTGGCAAAAGTGCTTTATCAACTTATTCCATCATCTCCTCCTCCATAAATAAGGACGGAAGTCTCAGATTTCACTGCTCCTTTTTTATAATCAAACCTGTACCAGTTTCATTATTAATATTACATGTTAGTTATAAATTAATTACTAATATATCGTTTGGTTTAGTTTATTTCATATTTCTTGTGCATCATGCATTTGGGTTTTTCGGGGGGATAATTTTTTTTTCTCTTATTTTTGAGGATTTGGGGATGATGATTGAAAATCTATTTTTCTTTTCTTGTTTTTCCCCAAAGGAAAATCATCAATTCAGGTACTGGGGCTTTAATTAATTAATGTTTGACATTGCAGCTACCTGATGACTATATATATATATATATATATATATAT
>NC_031769.1:1466386-1481802 GCF_001522545.3 Parus major
TATAATATAATTATATATAATTATATATATACATACATATATATACATATATATACATATACATATATATACATACACACACACACACACACACACACACACATATATATATATATATATATATATAAAATTATATATTAATTATATAATTATAATACAGCCTTGAATATTTCCTCTGGAATCCCAGAGTGGGTTTGGTTGGAACAAACCTCGAAAATGATCCTGTTCCAACCGCCTGCCATGGGCAGGGACACCTTCCACTCTCCAGGGAGCTCCAGCCTGGCCTCGGGCACTTCCAGGGATGGGGAATATTTCCCGGGATCCCTTTTCCAGCCTCACCTTTCCCCTCCTCCGCTTGACCGCTCCGGTTACCGCTGACCACAGCCCGTTCCCCAGGAGACTCCGGACAGCAGCAGAAGCCCAGAGCTGTGGTTTCTCCACCCATCTGGGATCAAGAGGAGTCTCTCCGTTGCTTTTGGCCGCTCCACGTGCAGCTTGGCTGCGGCCACATTTCCGTGGCTTGTTCTCACCCGCCTCTCTCAGCTCTGCTTTTTTCGGCTCTTCCAGCCCACCTGACTTTGTTTTTTGCCTTGTGGGATCCTTGCCCTGTTTGGACGCGCGGAGGAGACGCTGTGGCTTCCCACTCTCTTGTCTTGCACTTGTTCTGAATCACTCCTTGGCTTCGCCGCTTCCTCATTTTGGCTTTTCTCAAGTGTCTGACTTGGCGGCTGCCTCCGAAAAATCCAACAGCCTGAACTCACCCTCAGCGCTGGCCAGAGAGGACAAACCCTGAAACAGAGCTTGTGTGCTCCCCAAATGAAGGTGAGGTGAATTCCATAAGGAATTCCAGCCTCCCACAGGTGATCCCAGGATACCACGGGGTCCTTGCTGAGGTCCTGTACAAACCTTTTCCAAGCTGAGGCACACCGAGGAGGAGGGTGAGAGA
Organism: Parus major; assembly: GCF_001522545.3. Lineage (NCBI taxonomy): Eukaryota > Metazoa > Chordata > Aves > Passeriformes > Paridae > Parus > Parus major. Next base: position 1,467,333 of record NC_031769.1, read on the forward strand.
GAGAGAAATATTTTGGGTGACCTCAGGCTCGGGTCAGCCCCTCCTCAAAATTACTGGAAAATTTTGTAAACGATCCCTGGATTTCTTCTGACCCCTGAAGATGGAACCCTGTGGTGGAAAGGGTTCTTGACCTTCTTAGGCAATAAATCCAATTTTAGGAAAATTAGGAAGACTTAGAGAGGGACTCCCACATCTTAATCTGTCATTGTTTTAATTGTAGAATCATGGAATATCTGGAGCTGGAAGGGACCCACAAGGATCCTGGAAGTCCAATTCTTGCCCCATTTGGACTTTATTTGGTTCCATTTAGCACGTGGATTCTCTTACATTCCTTCATCCATGACCTTCCAAACAGCTCCGAGTGCTGCCTGGATCCCAGAGAGGTTCCAGGGCAGGGATCCAGGAGCAGCCTCTGGAGCTGGGGACAACTCCCACCTCTCCTTCTCCTCATCCCAATCCTTGAGCTGTTCACTAAACCTTGGAACCTGCAGAGGAGATCCCCCACAAGGCCCACCAAAAGTGGAGAATCCCATTCTCCGGCCCCTCATCTGGCATGGATGTGACGATATCCATGAGTAAGGAAGAAGTGTGAACTGCTGATTAGGGCTTTATATCATTCCTGCTTTTCCAATCCATCCAAAACCCGTCCCACAGGGCTCAGGAACTGCAGGTGTAGGTGTGAACACAAACCCTGGCTGCGGTTCCTCTAATTCCCAGAGCTCCTGATCCAGTTTCCTTCACGGCAATTTTGATGAAGAGGCTGAAAACCTGGAATTCCTTGGCTTTGCTCAGACTCCACGTCAGAACAAAGCAGGTGTTCTCTGAAATTCCAGCTTGGCCTTGGAAATGGGAATCCTGGTTCTTACCCTGTGCTACAACCCCCAATTTCCACAGCATCCAACTGTTCCTTTTCTTCCATTTTGCACCTTCCGTGTGCAGGACACCAGCTCTGATTTTATGGAAAATGAGGCCTGGAGGAGAAGAAAATGAAGAAGAAGAAAGGAAATTCTTGGGCTCCTCTTTTCCCACCTGGACCGGTGTGAGCAAGACACAAAAACTTCTTGTTTTGGGTGGGATCAAGAGAGGAAGAAGAGGGACGGGAGAAAGATGGGAAAGGTGAAAACTCAGAGCTATGGCTGCAAAGGGTTTGTGATGGAGATAATTCTAATGAGGATATGGAATTAGGGCGTTACCTAATTATACCTGTATTTGTAGTGTTTATTCCATTAAAAAATTCCATCGATTTTCAGGCTTTCCATTAAAAAATTCCATCAATTTTCAGGCTTTCCATTAAAAAATTCCATTGATTTTCAGGCTTTCCATTAAAAAATTCCATCAATTTTCAGGCTTTCCATTAAAAAATTCCATCAATTTTCAGGCTTTCCTGCTCATAACGACACAAAGATCGGACTGGGGATTCCTCCCTGTTTCAGCCAGACCATCAACTCCTGATTTCAAGATTTCAAGGTTTTTTTTTTTTGTTTGTACGGCTTTTTTTTTTTTTCTTTTTGTTGTTTTTACTTTTATTTTTCTCCATTTCTCTTTATCTAAATTTCTCTCCTAATAATGGATGTTCTTCTCAAATCTCAAAGGAGGGTGTGTGTGCCAAAAACCTGCTGGAGGAAAGTTTGGATCCCTCAGGTGTCAAGAAAAAGCTCTTTAAAATGTGAGTCTAAGCATTAAAAGACCAAATAACCAATATTATTAACAGGACGCTGCTCATATACAGCTAAAATCTCATTTTCATATGCAAATGATTTATGTTATTATCCTTATTATTTTAAATCACGGACATAAAAAGCTCCTGGGAATATTCCAGCACCACTGAGGAGTTTCTGATGTGAGGGGAGCAGGTGTGGGCTGAAGAGAGGGGACGGAGACCGGTGACACCGAGAGAGCCCCACGGGGACACCTGGAAGAGGAGAAGGGGACATCTCCTGCTCTCCTGCAGACATCATTTCCCTCTGGGGAATGATGGCATCCCTCAGGTGGATTCAGGCTGGCTTTTCATGGGTGATGAGCGCTCAGAGGGCTAAAAGAAGTGGCAGGGCCCCCGATTTCTGCCTGGTGGCCCCAGGTGGGGACGGGGACCTGCTCTTTGCTTGCGCTGTTTGGCCCTTGCTGGGCCCCTCCAGCAGCAGCTCCGGCCCCACCGCAGGAGATTTTCCGGTTTTCCTTAGCAACAGCCCCTCTTCTCCTGGAGATGTTTTTTGGGAGGTGTTTAACAGGTGCAGGTTCTTCCCATCCCTCCCGCTTCGCTCTCTGTTTGGCTGTGGAGCTGCTGTGGTCCAGCTCCAGCTCTGGTCCTCAGCACCCCACGGGGGCGAGGGATCCCGGCCAGAGACACAGCTCCGGTCGTGCCACCACCTTTGGCATCAAAACACCGCTCTGGGAGCTCCCCGGCGAGGAGATCCCAGCCCCAGGGACTCCAGCTCAAGGAATCCGAGGATGGACAAGGACCGCAGCTCATGGAAACTCCTGGGAACAGAGCCGGACATCACCGGCTCCGCTTGGCCTCCGGGAATCCGAGCCCTCAGGTGGCCCCTGCTGCCCTCACTCAGCTCCGGCTGCTAATCCATGAATTCCCGGAGCCCCCCATCCCTCACTTTTCTCCTGGAAACCCTCCGCATCCACATCGGTGCTTTGGCAGCAGAGGGCACTGCCCCCTTGTCCATGTTTTCCCCCCGCCGCCGCTCCAGGGCTGGGTTGGCTCTTGGTGAGCGCTGCTGTCTGTCTGTCTGTCCGTCTGTCTGTCTGTCTGTCTGTCCGCGGGCCCGGGAGACTCGGATTTGTCTTGGCTCGCGGCTCTGGCATGCCTGGGAAGGGCAAGGAAAGGAAATGGGTGGGAGCTCCCATCTAACCACGAACTTCTCTCGCCCCCTCCTCCTTTTCTTTCTCTCCCCATCCCCTCCCCTCGGCCATCCCCAGCCGGAGCGAGGATTGTGCCCCGTCGCTCAGGATTGCTCCGGAACTTGGGGTTAGGATTTTTTTTATTATTATTATGATTATTTTTTTCCCTTTTCTTCTCTCCCAGACGAAACACGCCGGGAGTTTCTCCCGTTTCCATGCGCTGCCAGCCAAAGGGGGCTGCTGTAAGAGCGGTGCGATGTGCGCTCTCCTCCTCGCCTGTGAGTGGGGGTATCCTGAGAGGTTTTCTGCACTTAGAGCAGGCAGGAATCACACAGCCCTTGGAAATATTCCTGCGTTTTGTTTCACCTGCCTGAAGATTCAGTCTCAGTCTGGTTGTTTATGACTTAAAAGCTAATTTCTTTTGCGGTCCCTGAGCAGTTTGGCCTGGCAGGAGGCTGCCCTGCCGCTCCAGATGAGGTGATTTGTCAGGTCCCTTCCAACCAAAGCTCTTTTATGATTCTGGAATTTATTTTCCACACTTGTCAAGTTTCAGGTCCATCTTGACAAGTGATGATCCCACTCTAAGTATTACTATAAACACCTTTTTTAATCTCTTTCACCTTTAACCTGCCTGCCTCTGAAACCTCGAGAGAAAAAACCCCATGGGGCTGTGCCCCCGTGGCCTCTCTCCCTTTATCTGAAAAAAGCTGCAGGACTCCTCTGTCCCCTTTATGGACACGGGCTTTTCCCAGAGGGTTTTCACACACACTTTTATCCCAAACTCCCAGCTGCATGCTGCTCTCTTCCTTTCCCTGTGGAAAATCCCACCAGTGGAATTGTGAGGACATCAACGCACATCTTCCCTACCAGTGCCCTCCAGCCCAACCCATTCTGGCATTTTCTGAGAACAGGGATTCCTGTTTGAAGGAGAAACCCCTTGACAGCCCCATTTTGCTTTGAAATCTCTCCCCAGCCAAGATTTTGAATTTTTTACCTTGGCTCTGTGGCAGTGTTTGACAGCCAGTGCTGCTCTGCTGTCCTGCTCCCTTTGAAGCCACCTCAGCAGACAAGGAAATCTGGGAAGCAGCAGGGCTGCGGATTTTATTTTGCCAAAAGTGGGGTCCTGATAAAGGATGGCAGGTGATGGGGTGGGAAGGCTGGTCCTGCACTCCCAAACACAAACGAGACACGGGGGAAGGAAGAACCAAATATCCAAAATAATGACTCCTGGTTTGGGAAAGGAAACATGGAAAACTCGCAGCCTCGCGGCCCGGGCTGTGGCTTTGGGGAGAAGAATGCGAGCAGTCACTTTCTCATCCTGTTTCTGTCCTTCCAAGGCTTGTGTGAAAAGGCTGATGCCGAGTCCCAGTCAGCCATAAAATAACAACAACAACTCTGCCCAGTGGCTGCGATTTGCCAATCCTGAGCTTTCCTCACCTACCCCGGGATTGGGAAGGACGGAAATCTGCAAACCATCCCGGCTCCGAGTGCAGAATCCTCGCAGAATGTGATCTCACCCGCGGGGACAATCTGATGAACGGAGTGTTACTTGTTGTTCCAACACCATGGCAATGTCTCCGGGAGGAATACAAATCACTTGGAGCAGGGAGGCAGAGCCAGCTGAGCAGGTACCAGGAATGTGGGAGTTGCTTATTACTCACCCCGGGTCGGGGGGGAAGAGCTGCTGCTTGGGCTTTTTTAAAAAATTATATTTTTTACTCGCCTCTACTCATCACCCCCAGGCAGCACCACCGCTTTTTATAGTGAAAATAATGAGATAGAGCCCGATCCAGGGAATACTGAGCACATCCTGATTTTCCATTGGATGTGTGAACCAGGTGGGATTTTTGTGCTGGCAGATCTCCGGCCTCGTCAAATCTCAGCGGGTGCAAATCTACTGAAGTCAGTGAGGGCTTCTCATCTATCACTTGTTTTATTAATATTGCTCTGTCTGCAAGTCCAGGCTCTCCAAGAACACATCTTTTATTTCATTGCCTCTCATCGAAGGCAACGTGTGAGTGCTGATTTTCCCGGGCTCAGGATCAGCTCCAGCTCCTTTCATTGTTGCTTTTTTTACCCTCTCTCTCCCTCTCTCATTTTTTATGGCAGCGTTGGAATTGCTGTCAGGTTTACAGTGCAGTAATAATCACCTCATTATTATTAATAACCATGGCAACAGAATGGAAATTAATCACTCCACTTCTGTTTATCCCCATGGAAACAGAGCCAAAACAAACAAGCCTTATCCACAATGCCCATTCCTAGAAATCAGACATCCTGCAAAATTCCCAACTAAACAAACCAGCAACTCCAACTGCCTGGGTAGCACCTACGGAGAGGCCATTCCGTCATGGATGCTCCCTCAGGTTCAAATTAGCATTAATTAAATTGATTTTCAACTCAAATAAATTTAAACTTGTTAAAACCAAATATTTTCAGGAATTTTGCTTGGTTTATCGGTTGGTTTTACTCTCCAGCTTTTGTCCTGGTGGCTGAGTGCTGAGACACAGTGACGGGGATCTTTTTGCTTCCTATAAAAACCGGGCTACCTAGAAGGATGGAAAGAGAATTTGGATTGGGGTCTGCAGCGACAGGACAGAGGGAATGGCCTTAAGATGAAGGAGAGCAGGGATGGATGGGATTTTGGGAAGGAATTCCTGGCTGGGAGGGTGGGGAGGCCCTGGAATAGAATTCCCAGAGCAGCTGTGGCCGCCCCTGGATCCCTGGAAGTGCCCAAGGCCGGGTTGGATGGGGCTGGGAGCAGCCTGGGACAGTGGGAGATGTCCCTGCCATGGCAGGGGGTTGAAACCAGATCATCTTTAAGGTCCTTTCCCAAACCATTCTGTGATTCCGTCACAAGTGGGATGAAAATGGTCAGGGATTGGAAGGGAGGCTTCAGAGGAATATTGATTCCTGAAAAAGCCCCGGAGATAACACTTCTCCCCATGTGCCAAGCACTGAAATAAATCTCCGGTCCAGCAGAGAGGAAAACATTCCGGCAGAAAGTGAACATAAACCCGATATTTTCTCTTTGTACTGTCGCCATCCTCGTTCGCAGGAGGAACGGAGTCCTCACACTCATCCCCTAGGCACAGAAACTCCAAGATTTTTTCCACAGGAAAATCCCTGTTTTTCCCCATTCCGATTCTACAGCACAGCAGTCGCTGCCTGTCCCCCGCCTTGCCAATTACTGTGTTTTATTTAGGCTGTCACCAGCAGATAATCTGAGCTTGCATCTGCTTTTGCCTCCAACTTAATGACACACCCAGGGGACCACTTCCCAGGCTTTCAAAGGAAAGAATTCCTCCCTCAGACGATCCTTCAGTCCCAGCGATTCCGCTGACTCTTATCTGCAGATGCAGCAGCACAGATTAGGGGTGGTGAGGAAAGATGAGAGGGGCAGGGAAAGTAAAGATGATTAAACCCACAGCTCTCCGGGGAGCCTCTTTTCTGCGGCGGGATCGGGCTGAAACCCTCAGAGCGGCTGAAATCAGCTGCGGGCTGGAAATATTTATTTTCCATAAAAAAAAATAATAAAAATGTGCGACTCGACCCCGTGGAGCAGGAGAACGAAGTTGCCACGTCTCCCAAAGCCTCGAGAGGTTTTGATGGATCTTCTCGCTGGACTATGGAGTCTCCTTCAACTCTGGAAAATCACAAAATCAGCTTCTTCCCCCTCTCTCTCACCTAAAAAAATGGGAATAAAACCCCTCTTATTTTCCTAGATAGCCCTTTAAAAATTATCTACATTATTATTAAATTACCCTCTTTTTTTTGACACATTATATTAATTTTGGGATTCTCTTGTTGTCTCGCTGTCCTGTGGATTTGTAGAGAGATCCTGAATCCTGTTCAAATGGAGCAATTAAACCTGGAAATGACAGCGGGAACAGCCCTAGAACAATCTGCTTTGATATTTAACTGACCTTTTAAGCTTCCCAAAAAGGCAGGGAGAGTGTAATTAACTGGGATGAATCCCATCTGAACTTCCTCCAGCCAGTCCTCCTGAATCCAATTAAACACAACTTTTCCATGTGGAGGTACAGCTGAGGAGAGATGGATGTTGCTGTTGGGCAGGGAAAAGTCGCTCCAAAGAGTTTTCTGCCTGTTTTATACAATCCCCTCCAAAAATTAGGATTTTTTTTTAATCCAGGAGACACCAGCACTGATAGATCCCTGAAATTCCCGGTCCTGTGTCTCCCAAACAAGCAGGAATATCCCAAAGGAATCTGTGCATTTGCAGTTCTGCATCATCATAAAATATTGATGTGGTTTCTCCTGTCTATAGAAAAATCCCAAATTTCCAAAAGTAGAAACTTGGGATGTGGTTTGTCAGGTTACTCGACTAAAAATTAATCCCATTAATTGGTGAGGATTGGGAATGTGCGGGCACTGTCTGACATGATCCAGTTTGAACACGGATACTCGATTTCCGTGAGGAAATCAAACCTTCCCAAGCCTTCCTCTGTCCCACCTGGGCTGCCTGAAGGTTCTCTTGGGTTGCACCTGCTCATCCCAAATATCTTCAGGAAGTTTTAAATGGCAGGAGAAACCCAATTCAAGATGCCTGATTGGCACCCTAAATCATACAGATTTTTTATTTACCTCCTTCTCCTTCTCCTTCTCCTTCTCCTTCTCCTCCTCCTCCTCCTCCTTTTCCTTCTCCTCCTTTTCCTTCTCCTCCTTTTCCTTCTCCTCCTTTTCCTTCTCCTCCTTTTCCTTCTCCTCCTTTTCCTTCTCCTCCTTCTCCTCCTTCTCCTTCTCCTCCTTCTCCTCATTAATCCAGTCTGATGTGACTCATCATCAGGATCATCAAATGAGGATTAATCATCTTTTAACACTCACACCAAGATTTCTCAGAGAGGAGAGAGTGAAACTTCCCTACATTTATGAGGAGAGCTCCAAGAGAGTTGAAAAGAGACTTTGGGAAAAGGCCTGGAGAGATGAGGGATGGACGCAGGGAATGGCTCCCACTGTCAGAGGGCAGGAATGGTTGGGATATGGGGAAGGAATCCCTGGCTGGGAGGGTGGGATGGAATTCCCAGAGCAGCTGTGGTTGCTCCTGGATCCCTGGAAGTGTCCAAGGCCAGGCTGGACAGAGCTTGGATCACCCTGGGATAGTGGGAGATGTCCCTGCCACAGCAGGGGATGGAATGGGATGATCCTTAAGAGGTCCCTTCCAGCTCAACAATTCCACGGTGCTATGGAACACATCTTTGGGAAGCTCGGAGGAAGACTCCTTCTCTAAAATCCTCTTTTCTACCCCACAGGAAAATAAAAGAAATTACCTGATGATCCATTCTGGAGTTCTCCAGCAGTTTTTCCAGTTAAAGCCTTGATTTTGTGTACGGGACGATCATAAAATTCCAAGATGAGAGAACCAGGTGCCTGTTGCATGGAATTCCCAGACCTATTGCTGACCCAACAGAAATGTTCCCACAGTGGGTGTAGCACCAGATCCCCCCAAAATTCCTTGCTTTAGGGCCTGAATTCTTCCTGAAACTCTCACTGAGCTTTTCCCGGGATGAAGTAGAGCTGGCAGGCAGTGCCTGTGTTATCCCAGCTTCCAAGAGGGAAGATTCCAATAAAATCACAAGAACAGAAGGGACAGGGGAGTGCTGAAGTTGCCTGGGAAGGCTGTGGGAATTCCCTCACTGCCGAGGTTTGGAAAAATCACAGGTGGAGTGGTTTCTTTCCCAGATTTTGACCTTATTCCATCTTCCTCATCCCGTTTTCCTGTGTTTCTCTGGATAGATTTGGCAGATCTCTTTGAAAAGGGATGTGCGCTGATCCAATGTTTTTCCTTTAATTCCGACTGAGTTCCCTAAAACTGATAAAAGCAGTGGGGAGGACACGGGAAAAAAACATGGACAAGGTGGAGCAAATCCAGAAAAGGGCCACAAAAATGATTCAGGGAGCATCAGTCATGTGAAAAGAAGCTGGAAAAACTGGGAATTCAGCCTGGGAAAGGGAAAGTTCAGGAGGTTCTTATTGGTGGGAAAAATTAATTAAAAAGAAGGAATAAAGGATCTGGAGTCAAATTTTATTCCGTCTTGAGCTGTGGGAGGACAAGAGGCAAAAACTGAAACATAAAATTCCATCTGAACTTGGAATTTCTTTATTTTTTTTCTACTGGGAATGTGTTTGGATACTGGGCCAGAGTGTCCAGAGAGGTTTTGGAGTCTCCATTCCTGGAGATCTCAAAACCCAACTGGACACACCTTGAGCAACCTGCTCTCAGCAGGGGTTTGGGGTCGATTATCTCTTCCAACATCCAGAATTCCATAATATTGGGGTTGTGTGGTGAGGAATGGTGGCTCAGACTTGGAAATTCGGGGGAAATGTAAGTAAATTCTCAGGTTTCCATAAGAATCCCGTAATTCTGTTTGTTAATTCCTGGTTATGTGTGTTCACTGCTGTTCCTAAAATTGGATTTGCTTACAGAAGTCCTGGATTTCACAGATCCTTGTCCCTGTTACCAGAACCACTTCTAATAATAGATAATTGGAAATGTTATCAATAAAATATTTGTATGCAACTGATAGTTTTTCTATTTAATATTTAGGATGGCTCAGCTTTGACTTTGAACCTTTCCAGATCCTCACCTGACACACCTTTGTTCCAGGACTTTGTTGTTCCTGTTAGGATTTCACTCGGATTCATCATTTTCTATATTCATGGACAAATATCTTTTATTATTTCCCCTTTTTAATCTCAGACTCTTCCCAGCAAAGCCCCATGGAAAAAGCTTCAAAACCCATCACCAGATCTGGACGAATTCAGGAACAAGGAGTATAAAACCTCAAGGAAAACAGGATTATTTGGCTCTGGAATAATCTGGAGTTCTTCAACTGCTGTGTTTGAACAGCAAAATTCTCCTTACGATGGGAAAGTCTTGACCTCCCATTTTTTGAGTTGAAAATAAATCATCAGGGTTTGTGTCCTGGAAGAAAATTAAGTTGTAGAGCACTTAAAAAGGTGAATTTGTCAATCAGCTGGGTGAAACGAGTCACAAGTTTTACGAAAAGTGGGATGGGGATTATTAGTTTTAAATCCAAAGCAGGGTCCAGCCCTGATGTCCTTTCTGCTCCTTAGTGGAGTTACAGGAAAACAGAGTTTTTCAGGATAGAGCTGCCAACACAAAGTCATATTTTATACAAAAGGCGTCCACCGACAAACTGTGACCTTTAAAATGTTATATAAATTTTTACCGAGAGATGCAAACGGGTTTTTAATGTTAGCAGGGACAGTGAAGGAAGGAAAATGATTTTCTTCCCATGAATTGGAGGCAGAGGTTGTCCAAATGGGAGCTCAGTTGGGGAGGATTTCAGATTTCAGGGCCTGTAGAGGCATCCAGGGAGTTTGACACCCTTGAAATGAGAGATTTAAACTTTGGAGTACTGATAATGTTGGGTTTATCCCAACAAAATCTGTCAAGACATCAGTTCCTCAAAGTATCCAACCAATTGGAGTTTTGATAATTGGGAATTTGATCATTCTCTGATCAGATAATTAGAGAATCATTAAGGTGGGAAAAGACCTCCAGGATCAAGTCCAGCTTTTGACCAAGTCCCACCGTGGCCACAAAGCCAGAGGGCTTCTGAAATCCACTGCAGAGCTCCATCCTTCACTTCCTTCTGAAACATTTGCTGGAAAATTGTCTCCAGAGCAGGTCCAGAGGCTTTCCCTGGTTCTGTATCACCACGTCAGTGTTTGGATTTTATGGAAGTCTGAGTAGATAACTCAAAAAAAAAAAAAAAATGGATTAAAGGCCGGCCTCGTTTTCCATCTTATTTCCTTGCAGGTTTTCTTTGGATTTTAATTCTTTAGGCTGTGTTGGGCAACCAAAGACCAGGATTAAATTCCTTGTTTTGAAGGGAAGGTTTCGTTACCTGCTCTCTTCACTGATTCCTTCTCCTGAACATTCCCACAAACCCAATTCTCAGGCAGTGATTCCAGACTGGCAGACGCACTCTGGCTGTTCCCAAATCCTCGTTTCCCAGCAAGGGACTGAACTGGAGCATCTTCCCACTGACAGAGAGGAGGTTTAGGTGGGATATTGGGAAGGAATTCCTGGCTGGGAGGGTGGGGAGGGGCTGGGATGGAATTCCCAGAGCAGCTGTGGCTGCCCCTGGATCCCTGGAAGTGCCCAAGGCCAGGCTGGACAGGGCTTGGAGCAGCCTGGGATAGTGGGAGATGTCCCTGCCATGGCAGGGGATGGAATGGGATAATCCTTAAGAGGTCCCTTCCAGCTCAACCCATTCCATGATTCCGTGTTCCTGTGATCTCCCCATCACCTCTTCGTGTTTCCAAGGATTTTATTTTATTTTTAATGCCAATCTGAAAGGACAAACAAATTCCTTCTCTTGTCATTCTGCTTAACTTTGCCATTCCCAGCATTTGGGCGCACTCCAGGTGTTTCCATGGATTCAGTAGCGAAGTTCGGAGCTCCCACAAGGACGGAAGGATCTCGTAAAGAGCTGGAAGGCAACTGCCAGGTTCCAGCTCTTATCAGCAAAGAAAGCAAGAGATGTGGCAGTGGAATTCCAACTGTGATTCCTAAACCGCTTCCCAAAAAAAGCCACATTGTCCAGATAAAACTGGGTTTTACATCCCTGAAGTTCTGGAGCAAACCTGGATCTCCCTGGTTGCGATCCCAGCTTATCTCAAGATCCTTGTGATCAGTCCGAGGTCTAACACTGACCCAACAGAACATTCCCAAAATCAGGGATGAGGGAGATTTCCCGACTTATTTTCCGCTCAACATATTTATTTGCGGATAAACGTGAAGTCAAATCCTATAACCATGTTTTTCCCTGGATATTTTTGCTCCAGACTGTGGATAATAAAGCAGGTTCTGATTTTGCCGGGTGCTGTTCAGACGCAGAGTTAAGACAATCCTACTCCTTAGACTTTCCGTAGGAAATCTCAGATTCCCGCCTGGAAAATATGGAAATATAATTACCAGGCCAAAGTTTTTATACAATTAAAATAATGTAATTAAATCCCAGTGACTTTTGTTTCAATAAATAGAAGAGTTTAATTTTATAAATGTCTCATTCCAGTGTTGTTAACGGAAGGTTTTCTATTTCCAGCTCCAAAAATATGTTTCAAAAATATATTTTCAGTTTAAAAGAATCCTTTAGAATTAGAGCAACATCACCTTTGTCTCAAACCAAAAAAGGATTTTCTGTTCATTAAGGATATTTTGGGATTTTTGAGATGCCTTCAGAGAAGGAAATATTTTCATGTCTCATTCTCACCAGATGGAAAAACATAATGTTCTTTTTTCCCCATTTAGTCTAAATAGGAATATGCTGAATTTCCTCATTGAATTAACTCTGTTGTTGATAATTAATTGAATGAAGGAAATTAAATTGATTAAAATTGATTAAAATCCTTTATTCCAACATGAAATAACCTCCTCCAGTGGAAGGTGTCCCTGTCCATGGCAGGGACAGATTGGGATGAGATGATCCTTAAAGTTTCTCCCAGTCCAAACCATTTTATGATTCTGTGATTGTTGGTAAAAACAGCAAAGGAATGGGAATTCTGTCAGGAAATCGTAACAGGAAAATAAATCAGACAACTTGACTTTTTAGCTCTTCCCAATAAAATCTGGGAATATTTGCACTCTAGTGATACAACTCAGGAATGATCTCTGGAAGTGGGCAGACTCCATGAAAATGTGGCTGCTTGTTGTAGGAGAAAAAAAGGCCCAAACTTGGCATAGTTGGAGGGCTGGAAACTGGGAATTTTCAGGAATAAACCGGGATTCTGTTGGGATGGGAGTGCCAAGGAGAGGTCGGCAGAGGAGGAGAGGATCAAGGGGTGCACAGGAGGCCGAGCCAGGCTGAGCTTTGGCTGCTCTGAAGGTACCAACGGATTGGGTGGGGCGTGGAGAGTCTGGGATAAGGTTGGGAATGTGTGTGGGAATGGAGATCATCCCAAACTCAGGAATGAGACTTTCTGTTCTTACTTGACTGAAGGTGAAAGCGACCTGTCCATTTCCTTTTTTAGGGGGAACCTGCTTTCTCAGCTTGTACGGATCCCAGAATTCCAGAATGGATTTGGGTTGGAAGAGACCTTAAGGATCATCCAGTCCCACTCCCTGCCATGGCAGGGACACCTCCCACTACCCCAGGCTGCTCCGAGCCCCGTCCAACCTGGCCTTGGACACTTCCAGGGATGGCACATCCAGAATTTCTCTGGGCAGAGCTGTGGAATGCCATCCAGATTGGAGCCCCAGGGATTTTCTCCAGGATACAGAGTTCATCCTACTGCTCCTTGAGGCATGGAAAAGCTCCCAAACCCTCAGGGATAATCCTGATGTGTTACAGCATTCCAGGTTTTGCTCTTCAAGTTCCGCTCCCTCTGATGCTATTCCATGTCTTGTCTTCAGCTTTAGTCAGCTGCAAGCAATCAAAGCCTTGCTCCAGGATCAAGGAAAAGAGTTAAAATGTTCTGGGAGAAATTCCAGATGGAAATGAAAGGCTGGAGGGGAGGAGGAATCGTGGGATTGACGCTGTACCTGCAGAGCACGGGTGGGTTTAGCTGGGCAGATACTACAAGAAGCTGAACTTTCATGTAGTGATTCAAATGATTTTTTTTTACTCATTTTCCTTTTATTCCTCTTGGTGTTACTCCACAAAAAGTTCAGGGAATGTTTCAAAGAGTAAAGTGTGCTGCAGCTTTATTTATTTATCCGTTTGTTTATTTTTTTCAGCGTATAAATCTTTCCCCATTACTAATCAAAACAAAAATGTTCTTTCAGTTCATTTTATTTTATGTATTTCTGGATATTCCTACATAAGAAAACCAAGGCCAAATAAAGAAAAAAAAAATTCCAAAAAAATAAACGACATTGCCTCTCGTTGAGTGAAATCAAGATGATTATTTCCCAAAAGATATTTTGAAGATTCCAAAGTTTCCTCAGTGCTTCAGTGTTTATTTATCAATGGAAAACTCGTGAGAATAAAAAGAAACTCTGTGTGACATGTTCAGGGAAAAACTTGAATGTCTTCTAAAAATATTTACATTTTCTGCAGCAGGGCTCAAATCTGATTCTTGATATTCTAATTCCTTTTGTTCAAGAACTACAAACAAGCAAGCTGATGGAAAACCTGTGTATTTTAAAGAGATTCGGGAAAGAGCTCCAGAATGGAGAATGTGTAATCAAATATGGATTTTTTTTCCCATCAGAAATCAGTCCTGCTCATAAAACAGAAATGGAATTTTTTAGATGGGATTAAAACTCCGCATATTTCTACAGCAAACATTTCCAGCCTAAGGAAAAGAAATTTTGGGGTGACCTAATTGTGATATTTTGTTACCTGAAGGAGCCAGCAGGGAAGATGGAGAGAGGCTGTGGACAAGGGCTGGAGTGACAGGATGCGAGGGAATGGCTTTGAACTAAAAGAGGGAATGTTTAGATGGGATATTGGGAAGGAATTCCTGGCTGGGAGGGTGGGGAGAGGCTGGCACAGGGTGCCCAGAGCAGCTGTGGCTGCTCCTGGATCCCTGGAAGTGCCCAAGGCCAGGTTGGATGGGGTTTGGAGCAGCCTGGGATGGTGGAAGTGAAACAAGATGATCCTTAAACTCTTTTCCAAACCATCCTGGG
>NC_031769.1:1482229-1491165 GCF_001522545.3 Parus major
TGGAACGGAGACACCCGGCTCAGGAGACCGGGAAATCTGGGATGGAAAAAGGTGAATAATGATCACATTTAGGTTTTGGTAGAATTTTGTTCCTCCTCTGAGATGCACAGTGATAGAAACCGCCCTCACAACTCCTTTTAGCAAAGCATCAGAGAAATTCCTTAAAGCTCGGGGAAGGCTTGGGATGCTCTGGAAGAATTCTGCTGAAATGATGGAGCACGGACAAGAACAAACAAGGAAATTGGATCTTGTTTCTCCTGAGTCAGCATCAAAAAGGGACTTTTCGGACCACCTATGATGATGCCCAAGACAACACCACAATTCCAGGGTGTAGGAAGTAATTCCCATCTCATCCTGACCCATCTCCAAGGTGTTACAGGATCATACAGGATAATGCAGGAGAATTCCCGTGGGAAGGGGAATAAATTCCTAACAAAAATTCCCTGTTAGAGGTCCCAGAGCTGGTGTCCATCCATGTAAAACATCCCATCTAAAATGTGGCTCCCGATTTTTATGGGGATTCTGTAGAGTCACCAGAGGATAAAAGCAATTCCTTGAGGTATTTATGAGAGGTTTTTTGGAACCAAAAGTGGGAAAGGCCTCGTGATTTGCCATTCAAGTTTTGTTCCCTTTAATTGGATCAGGTTGGAAATAGGCTGGAAATTCACTATATCCCAAAGCATAATACAATGGTCTGTTAAAAGGATCAATGGAATTCTTGTATTTATTTTGTCAACTAAAATTGAAGGCAAAGATATTTCATTTTTCTAATTGTTAACACTCTCGCAATGTTTGCCAGATGTGACCTTTCCCTGAAGAAGTGGAAAATTTTCCCTTAAAAATTAAAGGCTGCAGTTATCCAATGTTCTGCAGGGCTGGCTCCTCTGCTCCCACTTCTGTTTAGTTTGGATCTTCCCGTGTTTCTTCATCAGGTGCTTCCCAGTATCCTGATGGGATAATCACCGAACATGCACGGAAACCTTTTCCAAAGGGGAGCTGGAGATTTGGGGAAGCAGAACTGAGAGTCTCTATATTGTCCTTCCTAAAGGAAACCAATTATCCCGCAGTTTTCCAACGCTGATGCCTTATGGAAAGAAAGTGCCTCTTTATTTTGATTTTTTTTTTTTTCCGCTGCTTTGAGTACAGCAAAGGGGACGCGGCTGCTGCTGAACTCCCAGGTGGGGGTTTTTAGTCTCCTGCCTTAAATCTCCCTTCTTTCACAAAGCAAACTTGATTTAGTTAATTAATTTAATCAAGGAGATAAGTACAGTGATTTAAAGTGAGCTTTCACGTGGAGGGGGACAGCCCAATTAGAGCTGGGTTTGGCCCTTCAGAGACGTTGAAATTCGGAATCCGGCTGATCCATACAAACAGAAAAAAGGGATCGATGCTCTGCTGAGTAAATCAGAGCAAATTCAACCTTCATTTCCACCAATTAAAGAACTATCCCAGAACTTCATCAAGGGCCCCTGAGCTCGCCCAGTTGCCCAGACAGAAACCCCACAGACACATCTGTTTCCTGCCCTCCCTCCTTCCACCACCACACCCGCTTTTATCTGCAGCGAGCTCTGACTCACTCCAAATCCAGAGGACAGACTTGCTGCTAGCCTTCAAATTAAGAAGCAAGAGGTAAATTGTTTTCAGGGCTCCCTGGTGGAATTTTGGGTGGAGAATCGAAGTTCTTTATAATTTATTTTTCCCACAGTATATTGCAGGGGTGACGGAAGAAAGTTGTTTATGAATTGTGTGTATTTCACGTCTCGAAACAGCGTCAGGGGCGCTCGTCAGAGGGAAGGACGAGCTTTTGATGTGTCCTGAGGAATAATAAACCAGGATAAATATTCCCAGCTACGTTCGCTCCGGATCAGCCAAGGGGAGGAGATCATGGGATTTGCCTGAATTTCTATAGTACTTTTGCGTGGTCACAGAACAAACAAAGGAAACATCCATCAGAACCTTTGAGATGTCAAAGCCATCGGAAAACCTGCGGCTCTCTCGCCTTAGACTTTTGAACCCGACCTTTTTATTTTTCACTTGGCTGGATCCGTTGGATTTGGCAGCCTCTGGAGCACACACTGCTCCTGCCCCAGTCCCCACACAATTAATGCTCAGGAACAAGCGGGGGAAAGAGGGAAGGACTGAATAAATTAAGCCACACCCCTGGCTTTGAGGCCCGATGTCATGGCCCTTGCCAGGGCAGAGAAATGGTGTGGGGAGGGCCAATGTTTTCCTGAGTGCCAAGAGGAAAAACCAAGGCAGTCAGGGAAAAAACCACGATCCGTGGAAGCAGCATCAGTTATGCATCAAAGGAACTCCTCAGCCAATGGAAATGTGGAGATTCCCCCAGTTGGGGACGATCGATGTCACCCCACGGGCGATGCTAAATCTGCAAACTGTCCTATGAGGAAAAATAAAATCAAAGTTTAAAAACCCACTAAAAATCATTCTCTAAACATGAATGAGTTGTTCTGGCAAGCTGAAATCTCTTATTTTACAGTAACTTCTGCCTGAAGTTGCTTCCCAGAGCTCAGACACCAGAAACATTTCCGCTTGATCCACCCCAGCATCCAACAGGATAACCAGTAACACTTTTACAGCATCCCCTGCTCCTCCTGAGCCAGGTGTGCTCCTTCCCAAACTTCCACCCAGTAAAAAAGAGCATTTTCTCCTTTTCTTTATTCCTGGCATCATCATCCCTCTCTACTCTACAGTTTCCATGTTCCATCACCACCAGCCTTCCCTACTCTGAGGGAACCACCCCCCATTAGGATTTTTTCTAATCTCCTTGAACTGTTGGGAAGGAATTTAAATTAAAAGGAAAAAAATATTAGAAAGAAAAAAAAAATTTAAATTAGAAGGAAATTCCCTTGCTGTAACACAGTGGAGGAATATTGGGTGAATTTGAGGTCAAGGAAGAGCCATGGCTGGAGGTTTAACGAGGAGTTGGCTTCTTGTCTGGACCCTGGGCATGTGGAAATAGCAGAAGGTGGGAAATTTTAATTCCAATTGCTGCTCTTCTGTTTTCCAGGCTGTAAGAGGTGGGATATTCCGCAGGGTGCATTAGGAGCTGATTAATACAGAGACATCCTGCTGGGGGAATGGTCTGCTCTACATGGATCCAGAATCCATGAAAAACCCCAAACTCCTCAAACCAAAGTCTAATCCATCCCTAAAATGTTTTCCTCTTTACAGCTTTCATCCCATCCATCCTGTACGTTTCTTCCAGGAGGAGGGGGAATGGCCTCCCAGTGCCACAGGGCAGGGCTGGATGGGATATTGGGAAGGAATTCCTGGCTGTGAGGGCAGTGAGGGCCAGGAATGGATTTCCCAGAGAAGCTGTGGATCCCTGGAAGTGTCCAAGGCCAGGCTGGACAGGGCTTGGAGCATCTTGGGATAGTGGGAGGTGAAGAAATTGGAAAAGAGGACCCTCAAGGTCTCTTCCAACCCAAATCATTCTGTGATTCTGTGATTACCTTGAATGTTTTTATTTCTCAAAAATGGGATAAGATCATATGACAAGGATTTGGGATAGAATCTATTTTATGGATCCCATAGGAATTTTCTCCCCAGTTGTGAATAACTAATTCAATGCTCCTGTTTCCCTTCCCAGTACGGCAGTGACATCCCTGTGGGTCTTATGTCCATCACACCAAGACTAGGAGAAGCTGGAGGACACTGAAGATATCTGATCAAAATTCTAATTATAATTACAATTATAATTATAGCTCTGGTGTCACAGAAATTTTATCTGGGTTTGGATGACACATTCATGGGAGTTTTCCTGCTCTCTGCCTCTCCTTTTCCTCTCTGCTATCTCAGGCCTGGAAAAGTCTATTTTGGCCAAAAAATCCACGTATGAACTCTGCACCTATGTTGAGGGAAGGAAGCAGAATGTGGAATTTTTTTCACTTATGCTTCCAGATCCTTGGAGAGATCCACGGATTGCTGCTGTGTACCTGCCCAGTTGTTAAAGGCTGAATTAAAATTGCATCACCACAGCCTTCCTTCCTGACAGGACCTTCCCTGGCAGTGTCCTGATCTCCCAACCTTCAGTCCCTTAGGGAACACCTCAAAAACTGCCTAAATCAGGCTTAGGCTGGGAATTGCTGGGCAAGGAGAGTCCTGGAGTTTGTCTTTGGACAAATGGGACACTTACAGAGGAGTTTTTCATGGGAATGAGACAGAAACCTGCAGAGAGCCTTAGTAATTGAGCTAATTAATTTTTCGTGCACAGCTGTTGTAACTGTGGGAACACTTGGTAATTATTGATTACTTGTTCATAATTCAAAAATTATTTAATTTCCACTTTATATACAGTAAAAATGTTGAAAGAACTCCTCATCTTGCCTTTAATCACAGTCTTTTTCTCATTCTTTATAACTACTAATTTTGTTTCTAATTATTTCTTTTTTCCTACATATTTTCTGTCCTGTGCAGTGTTAATTTTCAGCCCAGCTTTTTCCACTGCTCTCCTCAGATTCCTCTCCCACCTGGAATGTCATTATTTAGGGAAGGACAATACCTGGTTCCAGGGGAAAAATGCAAAGTTTGTTGATGACTTCAGTGATTGATCAGCAAGATTTCAGTAGGATTTAGTACAGAGAGGTGAAAAAAGAATTCCCTGATTTATTCCTCTCTTTCCTGGTGTAGCTGGATATTCCAGGAGAGGGTGTCTGACCCATGACATTGCTTCCATAATAATCTCCTGTATCATAATCTCTCCTAGCCCATAGTTAGGTTGAATATTGGGGAAAATTTCTCCATGGAAAGGGTTGTCCAGGCCTGGCACTGCTGCACAGGGCAGTGGTGGAGTCCCATCCCCAAAAACTCGTGTGGACGTGGACCACTGGTGGCCTTGAGCCAACTTGAGGTTGGTCTTTGATTTTAGATGCCTTTGCCAATCTCAATAATTCCAAGTTCCTGCAGTTGTTCCCCTCAGACAACTCCTTGTCAGGGTGAAGCTTTTCAAGGCTTTTTGGGTTTGGTGTCAATCCCAGTTTAAATATCCCTCCCCTCCTGCTTCCCTCTCTCCTGCCCTCAGGTCACTCCCAGGGCTCTTCCTACCCTCCAGCTTTCCTGGCCAGGCGGTGAACTCCACCAAGGAGCTGACCTGGAGGCAAAAACAAATTCCAATTATCTTTTTTTCCCAGGTTCTTTTTCGGCTGGATCAGTTCCTCCATCAGGTTCAAGGAGTGGCCACACAAACTTTTGTGTCAGAGGGGGAGGTTAGGGATGAAAGGGGCAGAAATGCAAAGATTTGGCTTTGCAGAGCACCAAAATTATAACCACAGCTTCCCTCACTTATCCAGGTGGCTTTTCCATGAATGGCTGGAGAACAGGAAGGCTCCAAAGCCACTCGAAAATCCTGGATTCAGGATGACAGCGCCTACAATCGAGGCACAATATACACAAATATGCACAGCGTGAGCCTTTGTTTCCACTGAAATAATGCAGTGCAGAAATGATGAATATTTCCTTATCTTGGCTGCCTTCCTGAAACGAAGGAAAAATTGGCTGGTACAGAAGGGAACACCCAGGAAAACATTTCGTGGATAGACTGGTTATTCACTCGTATTCATTACGTGGTTGTTGAGATCACAAAGGGTTTTTTTCAAAGGTAAAAAAATACAAGGATGAAGTCAAAGTTAAAAAATAAAAGACTAAAAAACGTCGTTTGCTGTCCCCCCCACATAATTGGGGTAGAAAAAGCGCCAACAAACAGAAGGGAACACATCATATCTACCAACAGAAAAGCAAGTAATTGAACAATAAATTATTTCACTTTCCATATATGCTTTGTGAGCCAGTGCTGGGGATGAGGGAGCAGCCACTTCAAATTGAGTGGGAAAGGAGGGAAAAATAAATAAATCAGTTTAATAAAAGCCAGTGGGGTTGGAAAAATTACTGAGAAAAGGGAGAGGCAATTTTTGTCTGTTTAAACACCCACATGCAGCAGGGAGTAAGTGAAAATCAGCCCTAGGGATAATTTATGGATCCTTTTTGAATCTCCACTTAGGCCCAGAATCTGTATATCAGCAAGTTAATCGATAACAAACCAACTCCCAGGGAAATATTGTGGAAGAGATGGAAAGAACCAGTTCAGGGATGGAAAAAAGATGGAAAGCACTGCCGTTCCCTGCTGGCATTCCATGGAAGCTGGAGGTCCCATTGCAAAGATGTTCCCACGGACACAAATCCGACCCCAGTCTGATTTATTTTTGGCACAGTGGCCAAAGATTCCCTTGGCAGGGAAGGCTGGCACGTTCCTCATGGAGTTACTGGTGGGTTTCAGCCTCCTGGTCCTTATAAACATTCCTTACAATAACGACCGCTCCAGGAAGCCACCTCCAGATCTTCCATAAAAACAGGATGATGCCATAATCCAAACTCTCATATTTTGGGTTTATTTGGCCCGAGCAGAACAAAACCCTCAGCAACCAAGTGCATGACCAAATTCCCAGGGTCTGGCCATTCCTAAGCATAGTGTGAATTCTGGATCCTAGAAAAGTCCCTCCTAAATGAGGAATTCAGCTCCTCTTGGCCGTCTGCAAGGAAGTGTTGAGTCACCATCACTGGGTCTCCAGCATCTCCACTGAGGGTTAACTCCACTGCCTAAATGGAGATGTTGAAGCTACCTGAGATGCCGAAGTCTCACCTTTCCCAAAATCCAGGAGCTGAGAGGAACTTCTGGAGCTCTTAGATCCAGTCATGGACCACAGCCATGGGATTCACGTGGTTCATCCTTGTTTTCTGAAATCTGACTGATTCTGTCATCCTGTGTGGACGTCTCCATCTGCTCATGGGATATGTGTCAACACAGGCCTGCTGCTCCATGTGTGAGCCTCTCTGAGTCTCCATTTTTCCAGATCAGGGTTTCCCACAGCCCTTGATGTTAATTCTGGCTCCACATCAATGAATCCAAGCTTTAATTTTGATTTATTTGAAAGCCCTCATGCACGTAAGGATCCTCTCTGTGTTCCTTGTCAGCTTCTTCCCTTGGGTTAGTCAGGAGGATTTTCTCTTCCAAATTTGCCATTCTGGTGGTTTTTACCAGCAGTAAATCCCTAAAATATTGTGAACAGCCATGTTCTGTAGGAATGAAGAGCCTTTCTCATCCATTATGTCCATAAATGGGCCTTTCCAAGGACCACAGTGAGGGAGGATTTTATAACACAGGGACAACTTGAAAACAGCACGGCTGAAAAACCAGAAATGTAGGAGAGACACGGATTAGGATTTCCTCCGATCGGATACTGGTTCTGTTCCGAGTTCTTAATTTTCCAGGCAGCTGTTCATGAAAAGGCAGGTCTTTGAAATTCCCCTACTTTCCCAAAAATATCCCTAATACTCATAATTTATCAGTGCAAGGTCTCAAACAATCTCTGGTCCAGACACAGGATGCAGGGCTTGGCATATGGACGGAATGGAAAATGTGAGGGTTTCCCAAAATTTTATTGTTTTAAGCTTTGATAGCGGGGTTAGAGCACAGCGGGAGTGCAAGGGAGGAAATGGGATCTTCCAGTGGAAGGAGGGGCAGCTCTTTTAGGAGATTTGGGAATGAAAAAGGGGATAAAGGGCTGGGATTTAGTTTGTCCCTTTCCGAAAGGGAGCACCAGGAGCTCCTTCCAGCAAAGAGAGGTTGAGTCAGCTCTTTGCAGCAATCCTCAGATCTCCCTTGAGAGCTGAGGGAAAAAATCAAAGAAGTCCAGACGGTTTTCCGGAAATGTTGTGTCTGTCCTTTCATTGCCATTCCATTCAGCTTTAGCTAACGGCTTTCCCAGCCCTGGCCCAAACAGGAGCAGGAAGGCAGGAGTGTGTTTCCCTCCCTGGAAGTGTTGGCATTGGGGTTCGCCAGAATGGAGAGGCCGTAAATCCTGCCATGGGGTGATTGTTGAAAAATCCAGGTAATAACACTAATCCCCCAAATGAGCTGGATGTTCCTCTGCCTCCAAAAACCTGAGCCAGTGGAAATTAATCCACCTGAATCCCAGCAGCAGACTCGCTTCCTTTAGATCTGGATCCAGGTTGGAAAAGCCCTTGGAGAGCATCGAGTCCAATCCTTAACCCAACAATATGAAAGCCACCATTAAAACACATCCTTAAGTGTCACCTTTAAACCTCTCCAGAGATGATGAATCCACCTTTTATATACAGTGAGGACCATAAATTACATCCAATTGTCACTCTGGATGTGACATCTCTGTTAAAATTCTCTTCAGGTTTTCCCAGGAAGCGGAATGGTTTGGAGTGAAGCGCTCGTGGCTTTTGGAAAATCAGAGATCTTCCAAACTTATGCTGATTTTTAGGATCCTAAATTGCTGAGGTGACCTTGTCATCTGGCCTTCCTGGAATTATGAAGAGTTCATGGAATGACCTAAAAAAAGCAAAAAAGAAATCATTTAAGATGTTCTTTCTTTTGCTTTTATAACTTGAGAAAGGATTTCTTTGATTCACTTCAAGTCCATAGTTCCTGTTTGGGTTATAACAACTTTCCAGGACCTTGATAAACCATTTCATAACCATAAAACATGAGGACTCTCTATGTTGACCCAAAATTTTCCTTTTTCTCTTCTATTTGCAGACCTTTATTGATGACTTTAAACTTTTCATGATTAGATGTTCAGTTTTCTTTATCAACAGCTTTGCCAGACTGGGATTTTTCTTGGAACCTTTGATTGAAGTTTTTTTCACACCCATGTTTCAAATTATTCTCCAGGGCTTAAAATGAAATCACCTTCAAATGACCTTCCCAGGACTTTCCTTTACAAAATTACCTGTCCTCTCACCCATCCTCTTGTGCATCTTGGAAAATGCTTTGATTCACTCTTAAAAAAACAACTTCCTTTCCTTTCCTTTCCTTTCCTTTCCTTTCCTTTCCTTTCCTTTCCTTTCCTTTCCTTTCCTTTCCTTTCCTTTCCTTTCCTTTCCTTTCCTTT
>NC_031769.1:1491930-1501471 GCF_001522545.3 Parus major
TTTCCTTTCCTTTCCTTTCCTTTCCTTTCCTTTCCTTTCCTTTCCTTTCCTTTCCTTTCCTTTCCTTTCCTTTCCTTTCCTTTCCTTTCTTTTCCGCACCTTCCCTTTCCGCACCTTCCCTTTCCGCACCTTCCCTTTCCGCACCTTCCCTTTCCTTTCCTTTCCGCACCTTCCCTTTCCTTTCCTCACCTTCCCTTTCCTTTCCGCACCTTCCCTTTCCTTCCTCTCCCATAAAAATGAATTTTTTTCTGACTGAATGAAAAAATCTTTTCGCCCAGAATTTCTCATTCCTGAACATCGCAAATTTACAAATATAAAAATTGTTTTATTCACAATTGTCAGGTCTCCCCTGAGGTTCCTTTTCTCTGGGCTGAGACCCTCAGGAATTCCCCAGCCTTTTCCTCAGCTCCGTTCCCTTCCCTGGACACAGGTTTTTTAATTTTTATTTTTTTTTTAATTTTTTTTTATTTTTTTATTTTTTAAATTTTTTTAAAATTTATTTTATTTATTTATTTATTATTTTTTACTTATAGAGGCACATGAATTCCGTGGGGTAAATGCAAATTGAGCATAAAAAAAATATTCCATTTTAGCAATATTTTAATTTGCTGTTCTGTGTTTTCCCAAAATAGCCACGACCCCCCAAAAATTAATGCCTGGTGCAGTTTGTGCTCTGTGTGTTTATATCCTTTGGGAGGAGATCAAATAATTTTTTCCAACACAATAAATCTCCTAAATAAATATATTCTTTCTTCCACCTGATTTCTTTGGGGAAAAAAAAAATAAAAAATATCCTGATCTATGGAATAAATATTTTGGCCCATAATATTTTGCCATGGAAACTCGAAGCGCTCCCTGCGAGCTTTTGGCACTGCAAGGACTGATGAGGCCACACCAACTAGTTTTCTCTTTTTTCGGGGAATAACTGAAGTTTTTCAGCAGGAAAACGGGGAAAGATTGAGGTCAATAACGGCCTTTGGTTGAATTTCTGAATCACAAATGCTCCCTGGAATGGTTGGTGCAGCTCATCCAGTTTTAAATATTGAATCCGACAATATAACGAGGAGAAGTGAAGTATTTCCAGAAATAGGACCCCAAATCTGCTCTGGGTTGGGGTTTTGGGGTTGTGCGTGGTTTTGAAAGAAATTTTCAAAATTTGTTCTAATTATATATTCATATTTTTATATTTATATATTTATTTATTTTTATATATTTATATTTATATTTATACATTTATAAATTTATAATTTTTTATATTTATACATTTATATATTTACATATTTTTATATTTATATTTATATATTTATAAATCTATAATTTTTTATATTTATACATTTATATATTTAAATATTTTTATATCTATATTTATATTTATATATTTCTATTTCTATTTCTATATTTATATTACATTTTATTTATATAATTATATGTTCTATTATATTAGGATTAATATTAATAGTCTGTATTATAATATAAATTATAATTTTATATGATAATTTATATTTCTTAGTTATAGTATATAATATAAATATATGTTGTTTTTATAAATATTTATATATCTATATATAAAATATATTTCTATAGCTATATATATAGAATGCATATAAATATTAAATATGTTGCAATATATAATATATAATATATAATATATAATATATAATATATAATATATAATATATAATATATAATATATAATATATAATATATAATATACAATATAATATATAATATATATAATACATAATACATAATGCATGATAGATAATAGACAATATATATCAGATAATATATTTATTTAGATATATTATATTATATATATTAAATATAATATAAATATATAAAAATACATATTATTTATATACTTATATATTATTTAGATATTATTTGTATATTTATATTCTATATGTCTGCTTGTGCATTTTCAACCTTTTATGCATCTTTACGTGACCCCGCTCTCATTTCTGTTATCTGGGTTTGTTTATTTGCTCAAATAAATCTCTCTCCTCAATTAATGAAAAATAGATTAATTATTTCTGTTATTCATTGTGATTTTAGTGGCATAACAGAAAGGGAAAAATAATAATGACCTCACTCATTATGAAATTATTGTGTAATTGTCTTGGGAAAAAGAGTGAGGATTTTATGGAACAAAGAAGAAATTAATTTTATGGAAGAAAAAAAGGAGATTGAAAATCTGAATTTCTAAAGATTTATATTAAAATTATTCTATCTATCTATCTATCTATCTATCTATTCTTTAAATAATAAACAAAATCCTTCTTAAAGCTTTTAAAAAAGACCTGGCACCCCAAAAATTCTCCCTGTACCCCCTCAGACCCTCCCTTTTAACTTCTACATTATGAGCACAATGCAACTGCTGTTAGAATAACAAAAAACCAGGAAAATCCCAATTTTTCCTGCAGTTTTATTGCTTTAATTCCCATTTTGGTCTGTCTGCAGGGCTCTGCCAACACGTGGTGAGTAAATCCTATATCAGAAGCAGCAGGGAGGGGCAAATTCCCTGATTTTATTATTCCTGATATTATTTTTGACCACGGCCGTCAGAGGGAAACCATTAAAGGAAATCAATCCAGGATGTGACCAGAGCAAACCTTTTCAATTTCAGCCTTTTTTCTGACTCATTGTTCTCTCTGGTTGCTCTGGCTGCAGGGGCTGTTTGTCCAAGGAAAGTTCACCTGGAAATGTAAAAAAAAATTCCAAAGTTTTCACAGCGTCATCGGCTAAAATTCATTGGGCGGTTTCTTAAAGGTGAAGTTGGTTCTGAGTATTCTGAGGCTATAAAAAAGGAAAAAAAAATTATTTCTAAGTTTCCTGGGTATTCCTGCATCCAAGAAATACTCTTGGAGCATTTTTCCTGACCCCCTCACTTTGGATTTTGCAGGAAAAATTGGTTACCTGAGAGAGGGTGGGGTTGGATGGGATATTGGGAAGGAATTCCTGGCTGGGAGGGTGGGGAGGGGTTGGGATGGAATTCCCAGAGCAGCTGTGGGTGCCCCTGGACCCCTGGAAGAGTCTAAGGACAGATTGGATGGGGCTTGGAGCACCCTGGGATAGTGGGAGGTGTCCCTGGAAATCGTTACAAACCCAGATCACGGAATCCTGGAATAGTTTGGGTTGGAAGTGACCTTGAAACTCATCCAGTTCCACCCCACCATGGGCAGGGAATCCATCCATGATCCCAGGCTGCTCCAAGCCCCGTCCAGCCTGGCCTTGGACACTCCCAGGGATCACAGCTGCTCTGGGAAACCTCCATATAGACATGGAATTCGTTAAAATTCCATAAAACTCTCCTGGAGCCAGAGGACCATGGTGAGTGTCTATCACAGTGTGAATTTATCCGCAGCATTTGTTAAAAAAAAAGATAAAAATTAATCTTCTGGGAGATGCTGATCCAGGAAGAGCCTTCCCCAGGCTCAGCACTCTCTTTCCGAGATTCCTCAGCTGATGATCATTTTTCCATGTTTTTTGGGTTTTTACTTAGAAACAAAATCCCACTTTTCAGTTTCTTATCAAACCAAATATTTCCTCTATTATTTTTAAGATTGGCCAGAACATTTCCTTTCTGCTTGGTAGAGCGACCTTAAATCCATGAAAATTTTCTCATGGAAGAGTGGGAGGGAAAGAGAAGAAATTCTGAAATCTCTACCCAGCAAGAGGATGTGGAATTCCCAACTTCATGTGCCTGCGGTCCTTGATTTATTTGCAATGGGATTCTGGATTTCTCGCCTCCTGTCAGAATAAATTAATTATTGTCTATTTTTCCTCACACTTCCACTTCCTTTGCTGCCAATCAGAAATTCCACCCTCCGCTGGATAAAGGAAAATAGAGATGGACCCACTAGATGTGCTGGAGAAAATGAATTATTTTAATTAACTGGCATTTTCGCTCTTTAAATAAATACACAAATTTAGAATGGAGGCACCAAGGACATTTTAACTAAACAGAATTTCATCCCCATTTCCTCCAGAAACTGAAATTGTCAGTGGAATTCAAATGCTGATTAGGAAACTTTGGGAGTTTGGTGGAAATATCTTTTTTTTCTCTTGCGGAATGTGTTTTTTAAAGGAATGTTTTGATAGCAGTGCTGCAGAATTGAAGTTGTTTGATGATATTTCTGAGTTGAATCCTTTCCTCCACCGGTGGAAGGGAATAAAAAGGAGATTGAACATTTAAAATGGAGGAGATAGAAGGAAAAGAAATTTATTTGGCCAAAAAGGAGAAAAAAGGGGGTTTTGAACTCATGGAAAGGAACAATGGTCAAGGAAATCGAGGAAGATGAACAGAACCAGAGGCAGAAACTGTCTTGGAGGTAACATGGAAAACGGAAGTTTGTGCTGGGAAGAGAATCCAGAGAGAAGCAATTTATCAATGTAAAAGAAAGAAAAGGATTCCAGTTCAGGAATAAAAAAGAAAAACGAGAAGAGAGATGTGAAAAGGAGAGGAAAAAAGCTAAAAAGTTTTGTGATAAAGAGAAACAAGAGCCATGTGGTGCCACTGGGCTCGGATCCTTTCCCTGCTCCATCGGAATGATTTCACTCCAGGATGGCATTTTCAGAAACTGATTTCATTTCTTTCTTTGCTCTTTGTGCCTGAGAGCAGGGAGGGGAGCCCTTAACCCTCTGAGTCATCCATGGATGGGAATTCCATCTCTGAACCCTCCAGGCGTGGGGGAAGTGTCTCCATTGTCTGCTGGAAAGAACATTCCCCAAAGGAAAACAAAACACATCAGCTCCCTGTTGGGAGTTCCCTCTTGGGTAATCCCGGCTGTGATGTTCCTTTGGAAGCTGTGACATCCAAACTTGTGTCGATTCCTGGCTGCGGGGAAGTTCTGGGAAGGTTTCTGGGTGTTTGTGCTCTCCACGAGGAGCAGCAAGTCCTGGCTGGTAAGGTGTGAAGGTCTTTCCAAGGAAATCCTGCTCTTTTTGCCCTAAAATTCATCACTGGAGCAGCAGGAGGAGAAAGTTTTTAATCCTCGTGAATGGTTTGGTGACTTTTTGGGTGTCAAGAAGGGACATGGAGTGACTGGAGAGGGGAAGGGAGCTGGGAAGGGGCTGGAGAACTCCTGAGGGAGCTGGGAAGGGGCTGGAGAATTCCTGAGGGAGCTGGGAAGGGGCTGGAGAACTCCTGAGGGAGCTGGGAAGGGGCTGGAGAACTCCTGAGGGAGCTGGGAAAGGGGCTCAGCCTGGAGAAAAGGAGGCTCAGGGGGATCTCCTGGCTCTCCCTGACAGGAGGAGACAGCCAGAGGAGGTCACCTATTCCTAGGAACAAGGGACAGGACCAGAGGAAAGGACCTCGAGTGGCAGCAGGTGAGGTTTACGTTGGATATTGGGGAAAATTCCTTCCAAACTTCCAGTGTTGGAATCCCCATCCCTGGAGGTGTTCAAAAGGCATTTCGATGTGGCACTGGGGACATGGCTTTGTGGTGAACATGGTGGTGCTGGCTGATGCTTGGACATGGTGATCCCAGAGGTCTTTTCCGAGCTTAATTCCATGA
This sequence comes from Parus major, assembly GCF_001522545.3. NCBI lineage: Eukaryota > Metazoa > Chordata > Aves > Passeriformes > Paridae > Parus > Parus major. The sequence goes on from NC_031769.1 coordinate 1,497,447, forward strand.
TTCCGAGATTCCATGGCACACCCTGGCTCCCTGTACCACGTTCTATCATCTCCCAGCCACGGATCTATTTACAAAAGACAAGGAAAATCCCAGGAACTCCGTTTTTAAAAGAGTTGAACCCAAACAGCTTTTTGGGAACCCTTATTCCTACTCTGAGCCCTCCATGGAATTTTAAGGAAGCAATTTTCCCAGTGAAGCAGAAACTCGTCGTTCCTATAGATCTTTGGAAGACTGGGCAGGGAAGTTCCATCCTTAATAACAATAAATCGTGCCAGGAAACTTCCAGAGGTGCTGGACTGTGGAATTGTGTCAATGTCCTTCATCTTCTGCCCAGCCCACTCATCCTTCTCCAAAATAAATTCCAGCAGGAGCTGGAATGAGGCAGGAATTATTCTTAAGTAAGATTGTGGATGTGGTCATCCCAAAGGACAGGAAAAGAGGGTGTGGGGGATGCAAAGCAGTCTGGATTCATTCCAGCCCAGAAAAAGGTTTTTAGGGATATTTCATTCCTAAAATACAGATGGAGTTTAAGATAATTGAGTCCTTGGACATAAAAAGAGGAGTTCTGGGATAAGACAAAAGGAGGTGATTGATGAGGAGGAAAGAAAGGAAAGGGAAAGGGAAAGGGAAAGGGAAAGGGAAAGGGAAAGGGAAAGGGAAAGGAAAAGGAAAAGGAAAAGGAAAAGGAAAAGGAAAAGGAAAAGGAAAAGGAAAAGGAAAAGGAAAAGGAAAGGAAAAGGAAAAGGAAAAGGAAAAGGAAAAGGAAAAGGAAAAGGAAAAGGAAAAGGAACATATAGTCCCTTTCCTTTTTCCTTCCCTTTCCCTTTTTTCTCTTGTCATTTTTCTTTTTCTTTTATTTCTTCTGTTTCTTATTAATTTTTCTTTTCATTTTTTTCCTCTTTCCTCACTTCCTCATTTCTATCTTTCCTTCTTCCTTATTATATGGAGCAAACCTTAAAAATTCTTCTTTTTTTCCCCTCTTTATGCTTTTTTGACTATCCAGGTGCCTGAAAACAATTTTAAATGTTGTATTCCAAATAGAAATGATATTTTTTTCACATTAAGTTTCACTGGTAGAATGGGGGAAAAGCTCACAATATATTTTTGGGAAGGGACACCTTCCACTATCCCAGGTTGCTCCAAGCCCTGTCCAACTTGGCCTTGAACACTTCCAGGGATGAGGAATCCACAACTTCTCTGGAGTAATTAACTCCCTGTTTGTTGTTAACAAACCATGGCTCATTACCAGAGTACTGACACTTAAATAACCCCCATAATGCCATAAATATCTATTTTAAGGATATTTTCATATTCCAAACACTGTGACCACTGGAAAACTGGGAAATCTTTATCTGAAAGTGCTAAAAATCCCCGGCAGTGACACCAGCCCAAGGCACTGTAATACAAATTAATTAATATTATTTTTATTTTTATTACTCCAGCACCAGCTCGGTGTCTCTGGACTCCAATCATGCTTTGGCACACGTGGAATACAGTAGCACTTCAGAGCTTGACAGGTTCCTCCCTTTTTTCCATAGCAATTCTGTGACGGAGCAAGACTGGACTGTGATCAGTGGGACAGATTTAATTGGAGCTTAATTTGTTCTCCTGACAAGCTCTTAGATACAGCTCTGGAAACAGAAAAGAAAATAGAATTTCTCTGGTTCTGACCTCCACCCTCCATGGAGATAGAAGGAAAGAAAAATAATCCTGGCTTTTCTGTCTGCTGGAGATCCAAATCTTCAGGGAACGATTGGGTGGAAAACAGCACGAATAAATGAGCGCCAAGGAGGTGGTGCCAAAGCCCAGTCATCCACTTCTCCCCGGTTTCCATGGGAGGGAATTCGAGTGGAGAACATTTCCCTGTCTCCCCACCCTCCTCATAAAGCAGCCAACAAGCCAAGGGGGACCAGTTAAGGGACTCAAATCCCAATCCATCAAGTTTTCCAGGTTAATTCTTTGCCACTTCAGCCTCGGGGAGGGCTTGAAGCTGACCCAGTGAAAACCAAACCGCAGCAAAGAAATCCGTGGAACAATCGTTCCTTACACGGCACCTTCTGTCCCAAAGGATTTCAGGGTATTTTATGGAGTAGGGAAAGTGAAGTTCTGCCACCTGTTCCGCAGGACCCAGCAGTTGTTAAAAGTGCAGGGATTTTCTTCCCTGGATCAGGACATGAAACGGGGTCTGGCTGAACCTGATAATCTTGGGCTGTCAGCTCCTTTCCTGAGATTTATTTGCCTGGGAGAGCTTGCCTCCAGCTTGGAGAAACCCTAGGAATGGGAATATCCAGGACAGAAATTCCTAACACTGCCTGGATAAATCTCTTTCTCCATCCCCTTTTTTTCCACGTCTGGTCCAAAGCCTGCTTATCTGAAAGGCTCCACTTTTAGGAGTTATGGAAACAGATAAGGAACGGCTTTCCCTGATTAGTGCAGAAATCAGGATGCCTTTGGAGCCTCCCACCAAACTCACGGTTGAATCCAATCATATTTGGCTGGAAAGGAGCAGAAGAATGACATCACTGAGCAGCAGAGCTCCAGTTTTCCTCGTCATTCCCAGGCTCCATCCAGACTTTTACAGGAAGAGCCCCTGTCCCGCCAGTGACCTTCACGCTGTTCCAGAAGATAAACCTTTCCTAGGGGTGAGGGATCCTGATGTAGCCAATTTAGGTCAGCCCTGGAACTGCCAGATGTCTGCTCCGGAGTAATTAATGAGGCCGTGGGTCCTGCCAGAGCCAGGACTTGCTCTCCTGAGAGGGATAACTCAGAGCACAGCACCAGCCACGGGCTCCAGAACCTACCCAGCAAAAAGATGGGCTTGGGAACAAGCAAAAATCCCCTTCCAGCTCCCAGTGCAGAGTGAGGTGAGCCTCACGTGTCACCTCTTTGTTTGATTATTCCTTTGGAAAAGAAAATTGGATGGAAAAGCCCTTAAGATCATCAAGGAGTAACAGCATTCCTGTATCATGTTCTTTGGTCTGTGTCACATGAATTGAACCTTCCCACTCCAAACACAGGAAAACGACTTTGTTTGGCCCACAGAAGTGTTGTGTCTGCTGGGAACCCTAAAAATGACACCACAAAGCTCACTTTTCAATTCCCAGAAAGAAAGAAAGAAGGGAAGAAACAAAAGTGGGGGAGGAAAAAAAAAAAGGGAAAGGGATGTGTCTTTGCCAGACAGGAAAATATAAAAGTCAACATTTCCATGAAGACTGGGCAGGTGGGAAGTAATCAAGGCAGGGAGAGGGAGCAGGAGAAGGGAAAGCTGAGGTTCAGAGCTAATTCTGCTCGGTTTCAGGTTGTGCAGCTGCCTCAGTAGTGGGGTTTACGAGCGAGGTCAAGCTGCTCATTCCGTCTGCCTTGGATCCCAAACAGCCCAGTAATGAAGGGCCGTGTGTGCGAGGAATAAAGTCATCATAAAATAAAAGTGAAACCTGACAGCTCTGAAGATTAATTCTGTTAATCGACTTGGCCTGCAGCTCTCCTTCTGTTCAGCCTCAAGTCCAGCCTAACTCCTGCTTTTCTCTGGCTTGCAGGGTGTGGGGAACCCTGTGCGTGTGGAATTCTCTCTCCTCACTCCCTGCTCCTCTTCTCTGGATTCAAACGCAGCTGAAAGGAATCCTGCAGCAAAGTGGCTGCCTCCAATCCAACTAGAACAGGCTGGGGGTTTGAATGCTGAGTTAATTCAGTGGTGGGGGTGGGTTAGCAAACCAGGGGATGGATCATTAAGGTTTAACTGGCATTTAAAGAGGGGACAAAGAGGTCACAAAACCACAGATTTGAGAACACTTGATGAAGAATTGATTTGATGAAGATCAAAGTTAGTTAATGAGTAGAAAAATATGTCCCCAATGTGTGGCAGCAAAAGGTGTTCTTCAGAAAAGAAGGAATTTTAATTAAATAAGCCATGGATAATGTGAGGGATGGTGAGGAAAGGAAAGGAAAGGAAAGGAAAGGAAAGGAAAGGAAAGGAAAGGAAAGGAAAGGAAAGGAAAGGAAAGGAAAGGAAAGGAAAGGAAAGGAAA
>NC_031769.1:1501516-1506250 GCF_001522545.3 Parus major
AAGGAAAGGAAAGGAAAGGAAAGGAAAGGAAAGGAAAGGAAAGGAAAGAAGGAAAGGAAAGGAAAGGAAAGGAAAGGAAAGGAAAGGAAAGGGGAAAGGAAAAAGGAAAGGAAAAAGGAAAGGAAAGGAAAGGAAAGGAAAGGAAAGGAAAGGAAAGGAAAGGAAAGGAAAGGAAAGGAAAGGAAAGGAAAGGGTGTGGTTGTTTTGATTCTGCTTTTAAATAAAATCAGTCTCAGGGTATTAATCAGGATAACAAAAGGAGAATATTTGTAGCAGCACCTTCATTTTCCTGTGATGTTGTGGAGATTGTGTCCATAAAACAATACCCATAAAATCAAAAAGAATAGAAAATCATGGAAACCAAGGGAGAGAAAGCCTGGCAATCATGGGAAGAGGGATAAAGATTAAATTCCTTCAGCAAATAATTTTGGAGATGTCCCCAGAAAGATAAAATACCTTCTGTCAAACAGCAAAGCTGAAATGGGGGAACGTTGTACGAGTCTGGGAAGAAGGAAGAAATGGGATAGCTCTGTTTTTATTAGGAGCCACGTGGTAAGAAGTTCACAGTCCTGGCAAAAAAACCCCAGATTATAAAACTTTAAACTCCATGGGCTTGGAGCCTGAGTCTTGAGTGGTTCCTGAGAGACACTTGGGGGCTTTGACTCCGCAGTGACCTCGGAGCAGCTCCTCAAGCCAACAGAGGAGGACCGGGCTGAGCTGAACCAGGTTTATCTTTGGCACCATTTCCAGTCTCAGAGTAGTCAAGATTTAATCACTGATAGTGAATGTTGATAGCTGAAGTGGCAGGTTAAGGACTTCCAGACTGAAAGCTCTTGTAAAATAATCCATAACATGTTGGCAAAGGGACAAGTCCTCTTTATGTCTGGGCTCTCTGCTTAGTTTTACTGTGACTTTTCAGAAAGGAGCTGAAAACTCACCTTTATGAGCTGTTGGGTAACACTTTTGGTAGCTTGGTTCCCAATCTGATATAAAAAAAAATGGAATAAAAGAACATTTGCATGGGTGCAATTGATTTTGTGCATTAAAAGAAAGGCAGGACTGTCCCCAAGAAGTCTCAGTTGCATTTCTTGGTGGGTGAGGGTGAATTCCTTAAAGCAGAGTTGGTGAGAGAAGAATAACAGGGAAAAAAAAAAGTGTTCAAAGGATTTAAAATCCAGAGCTATGACTTTGAATAATCAGAGTCTTCCAAAATTGCCCCATGGTCTTATTTCTCGGTGGGTTTCTTGTCCTAACTCCCTGAATTTCATAGAATGACAGAATTGTGATTGGGTTGGGTTGGAAGGACCTTGAAGATGATCCTGTCCTACTCCTGCCATGGCAGGGACACCTTCCACCATCCCAGGTTGCTCCAAGCCCCGTCCAACCTGGCCTTGGGCACTTCCAGGGATGGGAAATCCACAACTTCTCCAGGCAACCTGAGAAATTTGCTGGGAGATGATTAAACCAGTTTTGCCTAAACTTTACTCCCCTGACTTGGCTTTCTTGGCCTGCAGCAACCTCGATTTTTCTCCGCGTCCAAAATGACTTTTTTCGGTCTTTCTCTTTGCTAATGCTCCTGGTCCAGTTCCTGTATTTGGGAGAGCACAAACCCATTTCCCACCTGCTGTATCCTTTGTTTTGGGATTCTTTTTCTGCCAAGAGGGTTTAATTTTGCACCCTATGACCTCGACAATCCATGAAAAAGCAGGGAAAGGGACATTTTCTACGGATAGTGACAGGATAAAGGACAGTGGTTATAAACTGATAGATGGAGGGGTGGATCAGATGTTGGGAAGGAATTCTTTATTCAGGGGGTTGGGATGCCCTGGAATAGAATTCCCAGAAAAGTTGTGGATTCCTCTGGATCCCTGGAAGTGTCCAAGGCCAGGTTGGATGGGGCTTGGAGCCTCCTGGGATAATGGAAGGTCTCCTTGTCCACAGCTGGATGGTTTTTAAATTTTTTAAATTCCAGCCCAGCCGTTTCTATGCAAGAAAACAGAACAAAACCCAAAAGGACAGATGGGGAAAAGCACCAACAGATATTTGTGTGATCTATTTTGGCTGCCCCACTGATTCCCTTTGTATTTCTCATTCTCTCAGCCAAAGTTTATCGAGGCAAAAATTCATCTAATTTTTTATTTCTGCTTCATTTCCTGCTTGTTGACTTCCCCAAGACAGGCACCAGAACTGTCTTTGTCACCTCCTGTCCTCCTCAGCACAGCTACCTGTAACAAACCACGGTGCTCGATTTCCTCTACAAACCCCAGCACGAGAATTCCCAAACATCTCCCAGGTTCAAATCTCCATCTTCTCCACCATCTGGACGACCTCACCCAAAACTTTCCAAGGAAAACCCTTTCCCAGCTGTCAATCAAACCTCTGCTGCCCAGGTTATTTAAATTTCAGTTTAATTAAAATTTCAGGTTATTTATTGCTCTGCGGGACCGCCGGAAATCTCCGGCTCCGGGCAATTCTATCCCAGGGAGCTGCTGTTCCTGGTGCTCCAGTTGGGTCAATGTTCTTGAGGAATCCATCTGCAATTCCTTGTGGATGTTGCTCCAGCATCAGCTGTCCGCCTGTCTGGCACGCGGGCAGGCCAAAGGAACTCGTGTCACTCCAGGAACTTCCTGCCGGTGTGTGTGACACATGGAATACCACGGGGAGGGACATTAATCACTCCCCACTGGAAGTATCCAAATATTTTGGCAGTTCAGGAGCAAGGCTCGGTGTTTGTGAGAGGTGAGACAAATTCATGGCATCCACGGCCAAATATTCCAGTGTGGGAGGCTGGAAAAACAAACAAGCCGTGTACTAGCATGGGATATCTGTGGAAAACAAATGTTGAGAATGAAAAATTAGGGAGAAATGCTTCCCGTGAGGGCGGGGAGGCACTGGAAAAGCTTGTCCAGAGAAATTGTGGATGTCACATCCCTGGAAGTGTCCACAGCCAGGTTTGATGGGGCTTGGAGCTACCTGGGGTAGTGGAAGGTGTCCCTGCCCATGGCAGGGGGTGGAACTGGGTGGGATTTAAGGTATTTTCCAACCCAAAATAATTTTGGAATTCCGTGATTCTGTATCAGGTGGGATGTTTCCCTCAGCCGAGGAGCTCAGCCAGGAGATGACGGATCCAAACTTGGTCCTCCTTGGATTCTCTATTTATGGTTTCTGGCTGATTAAGACTGAAAAAAAAAGTGGGGAAGAAAATTCTTTTCAGTGCCATAGGATTTTAATTTTAGGATTTCATTTTTAACCATTGCACTGAAGCCAGACACTCTCACCACTGTGGCTTCCAGGAGGTTCTGTTCCCATTGGGAATGATGAAACCAGGCTCAGAGCTCAACCTCTGCACCTTAATACTGCTCTGGATGGGTTTAGGGACTCATCAGATTCCAGCAGGGACAGGCTGTGTCTCGTATGACAAAAATCATCCCAGTATGAGACATTTCAGGCCACTCCAGCCAGCCCAAGGTCCCTTTACAGCAACAGAAACAGAAGATCCAGACAGCTCTGGAATCACCTGTTGGTCACCCTGTCTTTAAGGGAAGTTCAGATCTGGAAGTCAACATTTCACATTCCTCAGGTTATCCGTAATGATTCCTATCCAAAGTGCTCACCTGCTCCAGCCAAGCACCTCTGGATGCATCCACAAGTGGAATTTTAAGGATTTTAGGGTCTGAACAGGAGGTGCCCAGCTAGGTCAAGGAGGGACATTTGGGTTACTTGGAAATTACTTGGAATGAATTTGGTTGTTTCTACCTGAAATAATTTTAAATCTTTCTTTCAGCTCCTGACACTGTCTTATTTTTTAATCAGACGTTCAGAGTAATTCCAGATTTATAATCCAACTTTTCCAATGATTACATATCGCACCAGTCTAAAAATAAAGGCCAGGCTGTCCAACCTGCACCTGAACTGAATCCACGGCTTTCTCCATGACTGGATGGGTTTAAATCAGCACTGCAATCAATCTCTGGGATTTGCTGCAGAAATACCTGTCCTGAAGCAGGAATTCCTGCCTGAAATTCCCTGGCATGTCTTGTGGAACAGGTCGGAGCACACAATCCTAATGGTTCCTCCTGGAGCTCCAGCTCCAGACTGAGGAATGACTGCCAAGAGTACCGGAGGGATGGGAATTACTGGAGTTTTTATTTATCATCATTACCAGCACCGGTGTCACTCAGAGCCACCTGAGATTTGTGGTGTAGGAATCAAATTATTTCATTCTGATTGATCTATTGGTTTGCTTTAGGAGTAATAAATCCAGATTTATAATCAATTAAATTTATTTTTCACCTCACTCCCACACACCCTCTCTGTCAAACTCAAGGTAAACTTTAACACCTCCCCCTCCCATTTTATATCTGGGCTTTGTGATTTATTTTCAGCAGCGAGACAGTGAAGGCAGAGTCAGTTTTTCCAAAGAAATAAACCTCTGGAATCTTAGGAAAGAGCAGTCATACAATACCCAGGGTGGACAGGACACAAAATTAATCACCCACAAATAAATCAGGAGTGCGAGGGAGGGTGAATGAGCGCTTTGCTCCTTAGGCTGGGTTTTGTCAGGGAGGGATGTGATCATTTTTCCCTAATTTGTGGCCCTTCCCAGACTTCTCTGGGTGTATCCATCCTGTTATGAGGAAGGACAGGCTGGGGGACCATAATGCTCCCTCCTGACAAAAATCCATGGATTTTATTTATGAATTCCTCTCCTTTCCTCTCCTTTCCTCTCCTTTT
>NC_031769.1:1508945-1510065 GCF_001522545.3 Parus major
CCCTTTCCCCTTTCCCCTTTCCTTTCCATCCCCCAAATTTTAGAAATGTGGGGTTTTTATTCAACATCAAATTTTTCTATAAATACCAAAAAGAAAAAGGTTTTAATTGCAATTTCAATTATTTCTGAAATTGTACTCCAATAATCTTTTTCTGCTCTTTGCTTTATCTTTTTCTATCACCTGTGAGGTAAATTTTTAAAGCTGAAATAAGAGAGTTCCCTGTGCTGTGAAAGAGTTCTGTGCATTGAAAGAGAAAAAAAATAAAAGAAGAAGGATCATGAAATGGAAAAAAAAACAACAAAAAAGAATTCCTGAGCTAAAAAAGTCGCCAACCCTCTTGGTGTAAAAAATATTTGATGTATAATCATTTAATATTAAAATAAAAGGAGGGATTGCAAAGACTCTGTGGTTAATTCTCCAGCAAGAGAAAAGAAAATAATCCAAAAGATCCAACGTCTCTAAATTCCATGGAATATTTTTTTTCCTTATTCCTGGAAAGGATTGTCTTGGGGGAACCCCCATCCCCAGAGGGGTTTAAAAGCCCTGTGGATGTGACACTTGGGGACATCGACTGGGGGGACCTTGGCAGTGTCAGGAGAAAAGGAACTGAGAGTTTTCCTTGTTTGGAAATATCTGGAAAACTACAGGACAGGACCTAAAATCAGACTTTAAGTTTTCAGTTGATTTATTATTAAAAGACAACTGAAGGTCACTTTCATCTCTCAAAGCTGTGCAAGAAGCACTGAAAATAAACACAAAAATCACTTTTTTTTAAAAAATATTTTTTATTTTATATATATAATATATAATATGCAATATGTAATATGAAATATGCAATATGTAATATATAATACATAATATATAACATATAATACATGATACATAATATACATATATATACATAATATACATAATATATCATATAATATAAATAATATATAATACGTATGTATAATATATAATATATATATTATACATATATATAATATAATATATAACATATATAATATATATAATATATAATATATAATATATATAATATATTATATATAATATGTATAATGAAATATGTAATATGTATAATGAAATATGAAATATGAGACATAGAATATAGAATATA
>NC_031769.1:1510361-1520652 GCF_001522545.3 Parus major
AACATATGGAAAAATCAGGTGGGGAAATCCAGTTTTGTCAAGGCTGAAAGGAAAGCAAAGGTGTCCACCACCTAAATAACTGCAAAGATTAAATTTTCTCCGCAGTTCCATCCGAGCAAATCCTCAGGGCGTTTGCTCTTTCTCTTCCCTGCACGCAGCAAGGAAAGCTTTTCCCAGACTTTCCAGAAGCTTCCATTTATTAGATGGATTGAATCCCGGTTCTTCCATTAGAGCTGGGAAAATGACGCAGGGTGGGACATCACATCTCATTTAATTGCACAATTTGAGGCTCGGCAGCCTCGGAAATTTGATTTAAAGCAAACCCACCCTGAACCACAGCAGGATTTGAGCTCTGGGTTTGACAGGGTTCTTTATTAGTGCGATTATTTTAATATCCCTGTCCTTGACATTCCGACGGAGCGGAGCTTTCCAGGGAAAATGAAGCTGGAGATGGTGGGAGGATGGAGTTTCTCAAGGAGAGGCTGTCACAGAAGAGCCTTTGGCTGGGAAGGGAAGGCTCTGAGTACTGGAAAAGCAAAAATTTAAAGCAGAAGAATCAGGTGAAAAACGAGTTCTTAAATAGTTTTGGGAATTACAGGGAATTCCTTGGTCAAAGGTCAGACTTCTGCCGATAACCGTGAAAGAAAACCACGGAATATTCGCAGGGAATATCTGTCCATCACCCATGGAAGTGCTTCCAGTCAAAGCTGGGAGGTGGCTGATTTCTGTGGACACTCTTGGACTCCAGCAGGCCTGGAAAGACGATGGAAGTCGTTATCCAAAGGGATTCAGCTGAATATTCCAGTGCTATCCATTTGTTATCCAAAGGGATTCAGCTGAATATTCCAGTGCTATCCATTTGTTATCCAAAGGGATTCAGCTGAATATTCCAGTGCTATCCATTTGTTATCCAAAGGGATTCAGTGAATATTCCATTGCTAACCATTCGTTATCCAAAGGGATTCAGCTGAATATTCCAGTGCTATCCATCAGGAATCAGTTTGCTTTGTTAAATCCTTCCTTTTTCCAAATGATTTCCCTCTGCCGTGTCAGCTCCCAGATATCGCTCTCCCAGATTAAATGTGTGCCACTGTGGCTCTTTGATCCACCTTTTCCACTTCTCAGTTTTCCATTTCCAAGAGTTCTTCCCCCATTTCTTGTCAGGTTTTCTTTTCCTCCTGAAAAGGCAGAAATTATCCCAATTCCCTTTCCTGGCTATTTTTGTCGCACCTTTTCTACAACATCCTGATAAAGGCGTACCCCAGGTGGCTCAATCTGACAAATACAACCTGAATTAAAAAATAAAATCACTGGGAAAACCAGAATTCCTGGGAGTTTTCCCAGCTGTCTGAAAACACTTGGAAATCCTCTGGATTTGCTGGGAGTGGAGATAAGCAGGAGGAAGGGAAGGACTCCATCCTGACCCAGCCGTGTGCAGCTCACGGATTTCCAGGAGGGCACACAGGTCCCATTCTCCGTGGGGTGGAATAAATCCAGAGGAGGGAGTCATTCCATGATTCTCCAGCAGAAACAAGGAAGTTTACGGTTTCAGGGTGGTGACAGTGTCACTGCCAGCAGTTTTATTTAAAGATAAATTTTTAAGGCTGTCTGCAGATATTTTTTCTGTGTTGTCCAATGTCTGTGGGTTTCTTTCCTCTGGGGTGAGGATCTGAGATGTTCCTGCTGGAACAGATTCCAATTAGCAGATCCAACAGCAGGAAAACACCTCAGGAATCCAACATTTTCTCCTGACAAAAACTGATGCTGGAAATCCATCAACTTTTCCTCTGATTCCTCCTGGACTTCCTGGATATTTTGATTTCCCGGTGACAAAGCTCAAAGTCTTGGGGACAGCAGCTCTTCAAGTGTAACAGCTGACTTCAGAAACTCCCAATTGGAGTTTTAGATGGGATATTGGGAATAAATTAATTACTGTGAGGGTGGTGTGGGCCTGGAATAGAATTCCCAGAGCAGCTGTGGCTGTCCCTGGATCCCTGGAAGTGTCCAAGGCCAGGCTGGACGGGGCTCAGAGCAGAGTGGGAGAGCTGGAAGTGCCTGAGGGGATTGAACCAGGTGATCTTAAAGGTCCCTTCCAACCCAAACCATGGTGGAATTCTGGGATTCAATGATTTTTACATCTTTTCCTTGGACACTGAAGGAATTCTTGTTATAAAACAAGCACCAGTGAGGCAGAAATTTATTTCCTAGGATATCCAATCCAAAAGATCCAGAACTCCAGGACAAACCCATCCAATCTATAAAACTCCTCTCAGACTCTTCCCTATTTCCTGATTCTCAGAACACCAGTGTCTGGTGCTGACAATAAAACCTCATCAGGAAAAAGTATTTTGGGCAAAATAGGAAGCTCCCAGTCCTGTGAGTCACTCGGGAATGTGTGGAGCTGGATATTTCAATCCCAGGATCTTTAGGTTTGCCATGCTACACCCTGTCTTAAGGCCTGGAAACTCTGGGAATGCTCCAGGAAAGCTCCAGGAAAGGCCATTGTTGGGCTTGGCAGGGCTCCAAGTCGTGTAATTGTTGTTTAGGGGCCCAGCAAGGAGCAGTGTCCTGTTGGGAAAGACCTTCCGTGGACAGGGGGGATCAGACGGGATCAGATGCCACCAATACTGGTAAATGAACTCTGAAAAATGTTCATTTATTTTTAATTACTTCAGCACCAGGGATCCGTCCTGCAGCCCACCAAGGACCTGGGGAGACCTTGGCTTTGCTTTTCTAAACACGTGCCTCAGGTGAAACCTCCTATTTTGGTTATTCCTGAGGGAATGGCAATAGAGGACATAAAAATGAATCCAATAGGAAGTTTCCAGAAGTCTCTGGAGTATTTCTTACTGGATTGACCTCCAATTTTCACCTTTTCCCGCTTTTATTCTGAAAGGCTCTGAATTTTCTCTTTTTTCCCCCCAAACTCTGGTGATTTGGGATGGATGTGGAAGGGGAAATGCCAAGGTGTCATTCCTTTGGGAGTCAGCTCAGAATAGGAGATAACTCCTCAAGGAAGATCTGAAGGACACATTGGAAATTTCTCCCCAAGTCTGCATTAGGAATCACACCATGAATTTTAGGATGAGGATTCTCCTAACTTTAAAGACATGAATTCAGCAGAATTTTAGAGTGATTCAGAGGAAAATTAAACCCTCTTAGAATCCAACTTCCTGGATTTCCCACCTGGAATTCCCTTCCTCAGCCTTCACAAAGAGATTTGTGTCTGCAGCAGCTCTAAATATCATTATTAGCACCCAAATCCACCATATTGATATCAGAATTATTAATTGTTATCAATTTTAGCATTGATATCCCAATGGGAAATATCTCACTGGAGACAACACAGGAATGATGGTGCCAAGATCCAGAGAATTTTGATCTGTGCTGGAAAAAAGGGAAGGAAAAGATGTGTCAAGATGAGGAACCCACGAAACCAGGTTATTGAGATAAGGCAGACAATGGTCCATGACAGAAGCAGTTCAATAAATACATTTATTTTTATATTTTTTGTAGCTATCCCAGAAAAAATGGGTTTTTAAGGGGGATTTTGAAGGAAGTTTGGGAGGAGCAGCCACACTGTCCTGAACAGAAGCCAGAGAAAACAGCTCTGCCGAAGTCATTTTTCAGTGGCAAGTGGAGTTTTCACCTAAATTATCTCCACCACAAAGTAAAAAAAAGGGTCTGTTTTCTGTGGAATATTTTGACATTTCATTGAAAACTTCAGCACAGGAAAAGTGAAATGTTTCCAGCTGGGAAATTGTGTCCTGTGTGGGACCAGAGTCCCTGATGGACTGATCGGGGATAAACTGCCTGCATTCACCTCCTTTTAGGGGCTCCCAGGGCAAACAGCATCTCCCAGGAGGCCATGAATTCCCACAGAACCAGGGATTAATCCTGGTTATTTAGGATGGAGCTCAGCCAGTGCTGGACAGCAACAGAACCTCTCTCTACCCGTGGGGATTATTTTATTTTATTTTATTTTATTTTATTTTATTTTATTTTATTTTATTTTATTTTATTTTATTTTATTTTATTTTATTTTATTTTATTTTATTTCATTTCATTTGTTTTGTTTTGTTTTATTTTGTTTTGTTTTGGTTTTGTTTTGTTTTATTTTATTTTATTTTATTTTATTTGGTTTGGCTTTGTTTTTATTTAATTTAATTTAATTTTGTTTCATTTATTTTTATTTTTATTTTTATTTTTATTTTTATTTTTATTTTTATTTTTATTTTATTTTTATTTTTATTTTTTATTTTTACTTTTATTTATTTGTTTTATTTTGTTTTATTTTATTGTTTTGTTTTGGTTTTATTTTATTTTATTTCATTTTTATTTTATTTTATTTTATTTTATTTTATTTGGTTTGGTTTGGTTTGGTTTGGTTTGGTTTTTATTTAATTTAATTTAATTTTAATTTTATTTTTTTTATTTTTATTTTTATTGATTTGATTTGATTTGATTTGATTTGATTTGATTTGATAAGGTTAATCCCTCTTGGGACAGCTTCCCAGAGCAGCTGTGGCTGCCCCTGGATCCCTGGAAGTGTCCAAGGCCAGGTTGGACACTTGGAGCAACCTGGGACAGAGAAAAATGTCCCCACCCATGGAACGGGATGATCCTGAGGGTCCCTTCCAACCCCAACCATTCCAGGACTGATTTTATGATTCCATAGCAAAATCCAGCAGTGGGGTTTCAGGATTTTTGGGATCATTCCCTTGCTCTGAGCTGTTGTGTCCCTTGGAGTCTCTTCCCAGCCCATTCCCTTTCTCCCTGTGGTGCCTGTCCAGGTGAGGAGATCCATGGAAAAAAGGGATCTTCTCCGTGTGCTCCTTCCACCTCAGTCATGTTTGGACCCCAAAAATTAATTAACAGCTCTGCTTGATGGAGCCAAAGGAATTTCCTTGCATTTTAAGTGGGTTTAAAAGGGGAAAGGAAAAATTTGGACTCTGGAATTCAACAAAGGGATGCAGAGCCAAAACTTCTGGGCCAAATCCGTGCTTTGATGGGAAGAGTGACTGTGGAACTTCTGGGCTGGCCCAGTTAATGCCAAAGACAAATGTAAATAAACGTCACCTCATAAAATCACAGAACCCCAAAAAAGCTTGGCTGGAAGGGACACTAAAGCTCATCCCACCTCCCACTGTCCCAGAGCACTCCGAGCCCTCTTCCCACTCCTGTGGGAGCAGAAAAGATTTCACACAGGTTTTGGGGGCCCTCTCCTTTTAGTCAAAACATTTCTTTATGCTCGACTCCTAATTCTTAATTTCTCTGTTCCAATCCCAGAGTGCTCCAAGCGCCTCAACCTGGCCTTGACCTCGCTGTTGACTTTGGAATTTTTTTTGCCCGCTTTTCCCTCAGATACTTTTCCCCTTCCTCATCCCGAGAAGCGGCGATTTCATGAATTCCACGGATGGGATGGGGCAGGAGACACCCGTGGGTGGGTGAGAGCCCCTCGTCGGTGCGCAGGGAGGCGGGACAGGAGCTCACATCGCTAAAAGCGGCTGAAAATCAAAGCGGTGAACTCCGCGCTCCAACCTCCAGCTGTGTAAACTCCGACTGCAGCCTCGTGTGGCCAGTTACTTACGGAAAAGGAGAGAGCAACGGCTCGGCTCCCAGGGATTTGCCCATCAAACCCTTTCACGCTGCTGGGCAAACAAAACTCTTTGAATGAAAAAAAAATAAAAAATAAAAAGAGCTTAAAAAAAACAACAAAGCAACAAAAACCCAGCACCATTTTCTAGTTCTGAGCTCAAATAAATTGGAGCCCTGCACCTCTCATGGCCTTGGAATGATTACATGGATTTTTTTCTTTGCTACATAATCATCAATAAATCAAGCATAGCCCATTAAACAATAGATGCCTCCGAGGCCTCTCTTCAAATGTGCTTTTGATAAGAGGCAGAGAATTTTTTTCTGGGCTTGTAACGTTTTTCTTTCCTCTGTTTGTTTTTTCTAAGGGTCAAATAATGCTGTTAAAAGAGCAGTTAATATATAGATGTATTTTTCCATATTCCCGGCATGGTGTTTGACTTTGGGAGATTTATGGAATATCTTTTCCCAGTTCAACAGTCGTGTGTTTTGTTGTACTAAAGAGGTATTTTAACAGGAGTGGGGATTCTTAATAAGTTCACTGCTGTCTCCTTTCCAAAACGGGCCTCAGCCAAGACGGGGAACGGTGCAAACGTAGGAATCTATGTATATAAAAATATATATTTATGTGTTTATACAGATATTTATAGATATAACACTCTTGTGTGGGTTTCACTGGTTTGTTTTTGCAAACTCCTAAAGGTTGGGATGTCCTGGCCGGAAGCCCCCGTTTGGATGAGGCAGGACACACATGACGGCAAAAGGAGGAAGGGTTAAGTGGCCTGTGTTACAAATATTTTAAATGAACTCTTTTATATAGTGTTACTAGGGTTTGGATGATTCTAATTGTTGGTTTTGTTGGTATGTTCTTGATTGTAATTGTTGGTTTTGTTGGTATGTTCTTGTTCCCCCCATTAACTGTGTTGGTTTTGACCCCAGTTGTCCATCATGTAGACCCCTCCTAGCTTTCCAGAACATTCCTTATCAATCACCTTAACCCTGCCCCTACCCCTATCCATCATTGTAAACCCCACCTCTTCTTCCAGACCCTTCCATGTCCACCATTCCTGCTTTGATACTTTATTGGTGGTTATGTTACATTCCCACCTCCATTGTATCCCCATTGGTCCCTGAGAGTGTGCCAGCCTCCCCTCACTCATCCTCCCGAGATCCCCCCTTGGGCCCTGGTTGTCCCCTCCCCTGGGGCTCGGGCCATATTTAACCTCGTGCACAGCTGTGTTCGGGGGCTCTCCTTGTCGGGTTGTCAGTTGAGGGAATTCAGGGTAGCCTGACTTCCAATTCCTGTTGGTATTTTTTGGAGTTATTATCAAATAAAGGGTTTGGCTACTTGCCTTTTTAATATCCAGCAAGAGTCCAGACCTTTTTTTTGACAGCCTGGGTCACTTTTTTGGGATGGGGTTCCAATGGTTTGGGATGGAGTTCTACCAAGAGGGGATGAGCTGACCTGGCCCATCCAAACACCCTTCAGATGTCAAACCTCTCCTCTGAAGGTGCAGCTTCGGCCAAGAAAAGATCCCACAGACTCCTCCACCCCTCAAACCAGACCCTTCCTCTCATGGGATTAAAATTCCAACCTTGGTTTGCTGCAGGAGAACTGCAGGAGCTGCTTGGTGTCACTGTAAAATCCTGGAATTCTTGGGATGGAATGGACCTTCAAGGCTCATCCCATTCCATGGGCAGAGACACCTCCCACTGTCCCAGGCTTCTCCAAGCTCCATCCAGCCTGGCCTTGGACACGTCCAGGGATCCAGGGGCACCCACAGCTGTTCCAGAGCCTCCCCACCTTCCCAGGGAAGGATTTCCTCTCTTGACCCATTTCACAAAGTCTAGGCCTGCTGTCCCAGGGGAATTCCAGCAGGATTGTGCCTTCCTGGGGGAATTTTCTCCTACAGAAGAGCCAGTTGGTCACAACAAAGCGACACAAACCATCCCCTTCCACCTGACCCTTCCAAGGCTGTGGGGGTGGTGGGGCTTTCCCTGCAGGTGCAGCTGAAAAAGCAGTGGAATATGCCCCAAATAATGGGAAAACCCCTTATCCCAAGCAGCAGAGCGGGGCACTGTTGTAGTTCATCACACACAAGTTGGAGTTCTGTTTTAAGAATAAAATTAGGATTTTTCTCTATCTCAAGGGGATAAATAACCCGGGCAAAGGATCCTGTAAGGAAACATTCCCTTCGGGACCAGATTTAGGATATTCAGTGTTGCCTGGAAGAGCTGATAAACCCTTAGTCGAGAAATCATCCCTCAGCCCTTTTTCCATGTGCCTACCCCTCCTCCGAGCTGTCAGACAGGACACAGAGGTCAGCTTTCCTATTTTTAAAAGCTTTGTTTTGGATGATATTCATGAATTTTAGCTGTCGAGGGCAAGCCCTGGCGTCTGCAGCCAAAAGAAGCAGCTGCGGTGCTGTTTGCCTGGAACACAATCTGCTTCTGGGGAGAACTCCCAGGTGGCTGAGGAGCAAATGAGTGTCAGGAGATCACATCTTGTCCTTTCCTGGGGTTTTATTTGTTTTCCTCTCCCAATCTTCCTCCCTCTGGGCTCCTCTCGCTCTTTGGATGATGCTGTGCCCTCGCCTCCTGCGAGCGCGGGGCCGGAGCTGGGCTGCGCCACACGAGTTAAACCTGCAGATTTCTTTGTGGTTTTGTAAGAAATGAATGTTCCAGAACTCACAGCAGAGATCTTCCTTCCCCTTTTGAAAGGGAATTCCAGGTTTCTCCTGATGCGGAGTGGAAGAGGGAGAAGGATGTCTGTGATAAAACATCCTCAGTGTCAGCCACGAGAAGTTTCTCTGCTCCTGCTGCCACTTCTTTCAGATTAAGACACGATTTTGGGCCTCTAAATGCAAAGCTGAGTCTCGAATCTGATTTTTAGGCAATTAACAGGGGAAATTCTCCTTCTGAAGATGCCAACAGCAGCAATGGGACAGAGGGATTGTGATTTTAACTTAGAATCTTTTCTCCTGCCAAGAGCAGCGCAGAAAGCCCAGCCTGAGATCACCCTTCAGGTATTCTCAGGCCTCAAAACCGAAATGTTCCTTCACAGACACTTTGATTTTAATTTGTTCTCTGTGAAAAAACAAACAGAGGGAGCAGGGAGTGAGGTGGGACTGGAGAAAGACCATCGGCTTTCAGCAGGAATTCACTGCTGGGGATCCTGGAGCAGGGAGCCGTGAGGAAACACAGAGTGAAAAATTCCTCAGATGTAAACTGTGACAACTTGAGGTGCTGCAGTGCCTCTTGGTTTAATTAAAATTAATTTCTTTTCCACTTTCTTCCTTCCCATTGCAGCCCCTGTTATTAAGAGAGCTGAAAACCAAGTTTTGAGGCACAAGTAGCAAATAGTTAAATCAATAGTTAAATCAATCAATAAATAGTTAAATCAATAAATAATTAAATCAATAAATAGTTAAATCAATAAATAGTTAAATCAATAAATAGTTAAAAGTACAACTGGGTGAGTTTCACAAATAAGATTCCATTAATTTCAGCAGGTACCCAGAGCCTCATCTCTTGTCTGTGGGATTTTTTTTCTAGATCTTGAAAACCTGTGCCTGAGAGATCGTTTCATATTTTCCAGAAAAAGGGAAAGAATAAGAAAAGAGGAAAGGAAAAAAGAAGAAAAAAGAATCGAAGCTTTCGTCAGGTTCAGATCCAAGTCCTGTCTGGGTTCAGGTTTAGTTCAAAAGTGGATGTCTAGGTCTTGTTTTTCCTGACACACTTCCCTCATCCCAATCCAAACTGCTCTGAATTTGTCAGCGGGGAGCCCGAGGAAGAAATGGCTCTGTTTGAGTTGAATCAGAGCAGCAGCTCTGCCGCCTGCCAGAACTGCTGACCTTTCCCAGTCTGAGGCAAATTGTCCTGAGTCTGTCCCATTTCCCAGAAAACTTCTGCTGGCATTTCTGCTTTCAGCCTTCTCCGTGAAAAATCGGCTTAGGTGAGTTCACAGGTGTTTCTTAACACTTTCCATCCCATCCTTTCCCCTGAACCAATTAACTCAGCCGGGAATTAGCAGGAGGTGTGATCCTGGTAGCAATTAAGAAATAGAAATTATATACATTTCTGAAAGTCGAACATCTGCAGAGCTTGCGTGGAAACCGCTCCCCTTCCAAGAGGGATCTCCCGTGGCTGCTGGATGGAATCTGGTGCGAGCCTGAGTGACCTGCTGCTTTCCTCTGGGAGTCTCCTGGATATTTATGGAGCATGGAGTCCATCAGCTGGGAATGACTTTATGGAACATCTCACTTCATTATTTTCTGGGAAACTGCAGCTTTGTGTCCTGATGCTGGAGCGTCAGGTGTGAGGGAAAAACCTGAGCAAACACGGCTTCCATGCTCATTCCCGAATAAATGAGCTCTCTGTGGAGTGGATCACTTCTAATTGCACCCCAAAATGCACTTTGGGGGGGTTGTGGAGAGTCTGGATTAAATCCACTTGCAGGGGAATCTTTTATGGAGTCTTGGTTTTCCATAAATCTGCAGCCACTTCTCCCAGGGGGCTCCAGGGGAAGGGGATGGATGGCAAAGGAGAATGGCTCAGGGAAGGAATGGATGGGGAAGGGATGAGTCAGGACTTTTAATTTCTATTTTATTTTATTTTATTTTATTTTATTTTATTTTATTTTATTTTATTTTATTTTATTTTATTTTATTTTATTTTATTTTATTTTATTTTATTT
>NC_031769.1:1521027-1536301 GCF_001522545.3 Parus major
ATTTTATTTTATTTTATTTTATTTTATTTTATTTTATTTTATTTTATTTATATTTTATTTTATTTTATTTTATTATTTCTACTTTATTTTTTTTTTCTATTCTGTTTTAATTTCTAACCCCAAAGCAGGAGGGAGATCATTCCAGGATAACGGATACCCATTGCAGCAAACTGGGATTTCAGCCACGTGATTCCCATCTCTTCCCTCTCCTGCTGCTCCGTTGTGTGACCTCGGATCACTCCTGATTCCTGATTTCTCACTCCTCTGTGTTTGCTCAGGCTGCTTCCAGCCGGGAATTCACACCAGGGACATTTCCATCCTTTTCCACCCACCTCATCCCCACAGGATTTATGTTTTCAACCAGATTTTTTGGAAGAGCTGCTTGGGTGGCGTTTCTGGAGGTGACCCACACTCATCCCATCCAAATTTTAATTTTCTTCAGAGATCCGTAGGAAAGGAATTCATGGAGAACCTTGGGAAACCACACTTCTGATTCAAACAGCTGAATTCCCGACTTCTGCCTTTTCCTTGAAAAGCCTGAAACAGGGAGAACACATCAGGCACTTTGGAATTCCAGTACCTGGCTGATTCTTGCTCTGAGAACTTCCAGAGGTTCTGGAATATCCTCCTGACTTCATCTGCTGGGACCTCCACTCGGTCACCCTGCCACCAGAGAGGTGAGCAGGACAATTCCAGGGATTTCAGGAGTGTTAAACCACACAAAATCCAGGGAATTGAGGAGAACTGGACATTTCATAGCCATTTAAACAACCCTGTTTAATTTTGGTTGGAGACATGAAGTTATGAGGGGGCTTTTGCGGCTTTTTCCAAGCCAAACCTTAAATTAAGAACTAAATAACAGCAATAAAAAGCTTTGTTAGGTTGCCTCTTTCTCTCCAAGTCTTAATAAATTTCTCAGTGGTTGCATTCCAAAAGGCAAATTTTCGGGAACAACTTTTAGGGATTAAAATGAAATAATATTATTTCTCACAAAAAAAAAAAAAAAAGAAAAATAATAAAATAAAAGAAAAAAAAGGAGAAAAATATAATTTTTTATTGATGTTTTGCTTTCTCAGACAAGTTGAAATTGTATAAATTTGGGAATTTTTGTANTTTTTTTTTTTTTTTGCATTATCTTTCCAAAAGTATTTAGGCACCCAGGGCAGAAGGGAACAGCTACATGTAGGTATGTCCTAACATTTAATCCTATTATTTCTCACAAAAAAAAAAAAAAAAGAAAAAAAAAAAAATAAAAGAAAAAAAAGGAGAAAAATATAATTTTTTATTGATGTTTTGCTTTCTCAGACAAGTTGAAATTGTATAAATTTGGGAATTTTTGTATAGTTTTGGGAATATTGTTCAGAAATCATGGAATACTGAAATGGTTTTGGTTTGCCATGGCAGGGACACCTCCCACTGTCCCAGGCTGCTCCAAGCCCCGTCCAACCTGGCCTTGGACAATTCCAGGGATCCAGGGACAGCCACAGCTGCTCTGGGAATTCCATCCCAGGGCATCACCGCCCTCACAGGGAAGAATTCATTCCCAAAATCCCGTCTAACCCTGCCCTCTGGCAGTGGGAACCACTCCCCCTTGAACTTCCACTTTAAATCCAGCATTCTTAATTCTTAGTCTTAGTTCTCGCCATCCATTTTTATAGGCAGCAAAAATCCATGGAAAATAAAAGAGAAGGAATTCAAACCATGTTTTACTTGCATTTTTCTTCCCGTTTGGGCCCAGTTTCTCTGGAAGAGGATGGGGAACACAGGAATTTGCACTTCCACTTTATATCCAGCATTCCCAGTTCTGTTCACCCATTTTTTCCCCCCACACACCCTCCCGAATTTTAGCCGTAGTGCATCTTCTCTTTTAAATCCAGGAATCTTCCAGTTCTTCTCCACAGCCCACACAACCACCACCAGCTGAAATCCGGTAGCTCCAAAGCTGCTACTGTTCCTTGGATGGGCTGGAGCTGCGGATTTTCCCTGGCAAATCCTGAGACAATGTTTGGAAGTTGTTGATTGGGAGCCGTGAAGCGCATTAATCACGGAACAAACACGCTCCCGGCCTGCCAGGCCTAATAAATCTTCCTCGAATTCCACCTCCCATCATAAACACATTCACAGGCACTTAAGCAATGCCTGGAAGATGAGCACTAATTCCCAAATTTGCTGAATCCATCAGTGGGAAGTCAGGATGAGCAGGAGCTGAGCTCCCATCCCGAGGGGGGAGTGCGGGATAAACTCCGGCAGCCAAGGAGCTGACGGAGCAGCCTCCCAAAAGGCTGTTTGCACGTTGTAATTAAAATTAGTCCTGAAGCTCTTCTGCACACAAGATTAGGATTTTATTGGGCTAAGATCTGTGCTAAGTCTTCATTCCCAACAGGCCACCCCTGTCCTGAGAAACTCCTGGAAAATCCTGAACAATTCCCGAAAAACTCATCTCTGGAGCAGAGGCAGAACTGCCTCAGTCAGGAATCAGAGCAGGAATTAAAACCACAGCCAAATATTAAATAATTTGCATAAGATTAATAAAGAGCACGATGGATTTAAGAATTCAGAGAAGTTTTTAAAGTTTCTTTTCAGCTTTTTGAGCATTTAGCAGGTTCCAACCCTCTTGTGGAAACATCAGCTCGATGGAAAGATATAAACCATAAAGAAGCTGCCAAGTTCCTCAGATTTTCAGGTCTGAGTAGAATTAGATCATTTAATTTGAATTAGATCATTTAATTGGACTTTCTACTCCTCCCTCATTGTTTTATCTCACCCAGACATGTTTTGGACCAAGCTTTTAGGGACAGGCACTCATTCTGTTCTCTCTACAACCCTAAAAGGAAATTGATGACTCCACACCAATGATTCTTTGATTTGATTTCATTTGATTTCATTTGATTTCATTTTATACCAGTGGGTTTGTCCATCCAACCTGCCGAATCCCAGAATGGTTTGGGCTGGAAGGGACATTCAAGATGATCCCATTGCACCCATTCCATGGGCAGGGACACCTTCCACCATCCCAGGCTGCTCCAAGCCCCGTCCAACCCCGCCTTGGACACTTCCAGGGATCCAGGGGCAGCCACAGATTCTCTGGGAATTCCATCCCAGCCCTTCACTGCCCTCCCAGCCAGGAATTCCTTCCCAATATCCCATTATCCCTTCAGGACACCGAATCCAGACTCATTTCTTGACTGAAGACTGAAGTTTTTCCAGCTCTCCCATGAAATGGGAGAGGCGGGGGGTGAGTTCAGGGTGGGGCGGTGGGGAAAGAAAGGAAGAGGGAAATTCCCATCGATGGGAGCAAGGAGAAGATGGATTCATTCCCTGGAACACGCTGAGGTACAAAGTCAGCAGAACTTCAAAGGAAACGAGCTGTAATTCAGGAGAAGGAAAAACAAGAAGCCACTCTTCTCAAATCCCTCTCTCAGATTTTTTTTTTTAATTCTTTTTACTTTTTTATTCCTGCTGCTTTCTAAAATTCCATTGTAGTCAAAGAAATCACAGTGGCTGAATCCAGGAGGGTTTAGTGCATGAGTTTTACTCAGCCATTCCTTCTGGGATGAAAATCCCTGGGCTTTAGAAAGATGAGCAGGAGATTCAGGTGGGGCTTCTTTTGACAAAGAAAGGAGACAAATGGAGGCAATTCCACCAGAAATCCAACGAGTTTTTCTCTGGAAGAGTCAATGCAGCAAGACTGGGAGATGGATCAGGAAAATTAGGATGAGGAAACTCCAATATTAATTTCTGCTTAGCCCAGAAGCACGTGAGATATGGGAATATTCGGAAGGTAGAAATCTGAGCATACTAAAAGAAGCTGGTAGGATAAAAATGTCTAATAAAATTCATAGAAATAACAAATCTTGTGTCAGAAAACAGAAGAGCAAAGTTTCGGGAAGATTCCCTGATGGTAACAGAGGGAGAAAGGGTCCTTAATGGTTTTAAATGGATCTGGATAAATGCAGAGAAGAATACAGATTAATTAAAGATTAATTTGAAGAATCTCCAGGGAAGTCTCTCCGAAAAGTCAGGTCCATAGACAGAATTCCTGGGAATTTTCTTTCCTGTTTTGTGTCTTGGTTGTTCTGTTTCCTCAGCTGTATCTAACAATGAATCACTTTGCATTTTGAAGTGGCTGCGTGAAGGGGAGATGAGGATTCTCCTTACAGGACCACAGAGTTAAAATGGGAATTCTTGGATCACGGCATCATCCACACTGTCCCCATTCATCCTGCTTTTCCTCATTGTTATAACAGGATGTTCTTCCAGAAACTCATTCCTGTCACCTGGAAACTTTGAGTTCAGACTGATCTATTATAATTATAATTATATATTCAGTGTGTTAATTGTCTCATGAACAAACCCCAGACCGCTCTCAGTCAATAACACAAGACAAAAATTCCTGGATCATTCCAGACATTCTCCATTTCCAGGGAGTCCAATTGGTCCCTGCTGAACTCCACTGCCAGTAGGAATTCACTTTTCCTTCCTGGAAGCCCTTGGGCTTCCAGCACATCCCAACAGGAAACCTTCCCCCATTTCACTTTAAAAAGCAAATTTTCGCTTTAAAAAGTGAAAGGAATTGAGGGTTTGCATTTCTGGCCTTGAATTGGGAATTTGTGTAGTGGATCTGCATGGAAAGGGAGATCCAAAAGTTGCTTTTTCCCACAGGAAAAGTCTCCCAGCATTAAATAAAAGTGGAATAATGATCCCACTGTTCAGACACACCTTGGAAACTGCATGAATGGAGCTGACAGGAATGATTTGGGAGTCCAGAAATAATTTGTCATCAGGGGATTAAAACTGGAAAAGGCTTGGATTACAAGCACCAGCAGCAAATCCCTTTCCCATCGTGTGCTGCTGCCGAGGCCAGGACGTGTTTTACCACTGTAAGCAGCACAGAATTCCTGCCTGGATCTGTCCTGGAGTTCTCCCTGCGTCCCAAACAATCCCTGCCACGCTCTTTGAACCCCTGGAGCAAGGTTGCTGCTGCAGATTAGCTTCGCTTAACGCTCCCTCCCTTCCCCACCCAAAAATCTGACGTCGTTTCCCCGGTCCAGGAAAGGAGAGGTCGGAGGAGGATGATCCGGCTGGGATGGGAGAGGGAGCTGTATCCTGATATCCCAGGGCACTGCTGGGATTCTGCTGGCACAGGCCTGGCAGTCACAGGTCATGTACCTGATTTTGAAACCAGCAGGCAGGTGCTGGGAATTTGCAATTTTCCAACTTGTAAGAGGCTGGATGTTCCCACAAAAAAGGGTTTTGCAGGATATCCGTGACCTCATCCCTTATCCTGAAGCTCCCGGCTCTTTGTAATCTCTGAATGTCAAAGGGGAACTGGGAAAAACCGAGCTGCTCCTCCTCAGCCCAGAGTGAAAGTGCTGACTGCCCGGTTTGTTGTGTCCTGGGATATTTCCTGGAAGAAGGAATCTCGTGTTTTATAACTCCGTGGCTCTGATCCATCTCGCCGAGCTTTCGAGTAGCTCTGGAACGACACAGCCCATCCACATCGGCTGCTTTCCAGGCTGGGATCCTCCACGTGGAGCTTCCAGGTTAAAAAAATCACCAGAGAGGGTTTGGCTGAAGTCTGGGCACCTCACAGTGAGGTGACATGGATTATTAGAAGTGGAAATTAATTAGTGCTGGTCGGGCTGGTGGGTGGTTTTTTGACAGGACACGCATCCAAGAATTCCATATGGAGCAGGAACAAGGGAGTGCTTAAAGCTGTAATAAAAATGTTTCTCTCTTTACTTCCCAGACAGGAAAATCATCTGAGAGACACACCCTCCTTCCCAGAGCACTTCCAGACACGGCCCCTGCGGGAATATCGGGCCCTCAGGAGATCCCAGGATATCTCAGAGAGATCTCTTGAGATCCCAGAGGATCCCAGAGGAATCCTTCTGCTGCAGGAAGAGTGGGAAATGTTAAAATGAGTTTCCTGGGAAGGTTGTGGGGTTTCCAGCAGTGAAGGAGAAAGCAGGATAAGCATCTCTCAGTATTAACACAGTCAAATTTGAGTCTGACTTCCAGGGGAGCCCTCTGGGCTTAGGGGGAATCAATCACAGGATTGAGGGAAGCTTTTGTGCCCCAGTTTTTAAGGAGAGAGAATTCCCGATTGCTTAATGACCAAACCATGTCCTGTCCTGGCACTGTGACCTCGCTTGGGCTGGAAACACCTGGAGATCATGGAAAGGCCAAGGATGTGTCCCAGCCTGGTTTTTATTCACCTGAACCAGATAACAGGGGATTTTTCCATGTATAAAATTCCCAAAAATTCCTAATTTGTGATCTGAATGGTATTCACGGCAGGGGACCTTAGGCAAGAATGTTTGAGTCACTTCTTTCCTACTTTTTATTCCATGAATCCTGTTCAAGTGTCTCTTTCAGGTCTCCCATCATTCCTTTTCCTGGTCAGAGTCAGATCCTGATGCTGCCTCTCATCTCTCACCTTCCACTTTGCAAGGGTTTGGGAGAAATTGGGGATTTTCAGTGCTGCTGCTTCCATGATGTGGTGGGAATTGTCATTTATTAATTTAAGGAAAAGACAAGGAGCTCCATAAAGGATTTCCAGTTTTTTTTAATAATTTCAGTGGTGATATTTGTGATGTCTCAGATTTAATCACCAAGCAAACCTGGCTTTCATCTTCTGATCTGCATCTTCCATCCCAACTCTTTTTATCAAATTTTGATCTATTATTTATCTATTTATATTTATATTTATATTTACATTTATATTTATATTTATATTTATATTATATCAATATTTATATTTATATTTACATTTACATTTACATTTACATTTACATTTACATTTACATTTACATTTACATTTATATTTATATTTATATTTATATTTATATTTATATTTATATTTATTTATCTATTATTTATCTATTATTTATCTATTTTTTTGGAAGAGAAATCAATCCTCACCATCAGCTACACAAGGTTTTCCACACTTTCTTCTCCAAAAAGCTTCTGTGGAAGCATTTTTCTTGGAAAAAATTCCACCCAAAAACTCGCTGATAGAATATTAAGATTCTTGGCACAGGAATTTTGTCCTCCTTCCAGAAGTGTTTGCTTTCCATGGCAAAATTTGATGTTTGCAGGAAAAGGAAATACCTGAAGGTCACAAATATTCCCAAGGACAAAGCACAGCAAGACTTTTTGGGAATTGTGGGTTTTGGTATCTCCCTTCCCTGGTCTGGATCCTATTTTTTTGTTGGACTACATTTCCCATGATGCTGCAAATCCAAGGAATCTCATGATCTTCCCAGGGAGGTGAAACGTATTTGCTGAAGTGAGCAGGAGCAGAAAGTATTGGAATTATATTCCGATGAGAAACTGCCACACATTTTCCAAACCTGTCTTTTCAGGCTTTAGCCAAAGTCGTTCATTCATCCAGCACAGGGAATTTTAACCAAAAAACAACGTTTTCTATGGAAAAATCAACGTTACATCCTAACCTGGTTGGTTTTGAGCTCAGAATGAATCCCAGAGGAGCCATTCCCAAAGGATTTCAACTGGTGTCAATTAGGAACACTTGTTAGGCAGGGATGCTGGCTTAGAGGAGTTGAAAATTAAGCCAGAGATTTTAAAACCCTGTGTATTCTCTGGACTAAAACTTGTACATGTTTCCTCTTTAAATCCTAGCTCAGGAAAAAAAAAAAAATGTGGAAGAACCCCACAAATTAGGAACTGTTCTTCTTAAAAGCATCTATCCCATTATCCCATTTTTTCAGCATTCCCATTTTCCTGTGGACTTTAATTGATCTGATTCTTGATGTGATTGGCTTTAATTGGTCTGATTTTTCAGAGCTTTACAGTATTTGATTGTATTTCCATGACTATAAAGAGAGCCAGGGATAACCAGATCCAATGCAAGTGCTGGATGAGGAGGATGAATCCAACGGAAGGCTGCCCGACCTTTTTCCAGACATCCCTGTCCTTCCATGCATCCTGGAAAGATGGAAAAATGTCCCTTCAGGTGAAAGAACTGCCAGCGCTGGAAAACGTGATTTTGGCGATCCCAGCGCGTTTGTGGCGTGCCCATGGAAAAGTGTGGGAGCAGCCTCTTCCTTGTCCCGGAGCTGGGAGCGCAAATCTCCAGATCCTGAAGTAAATCTGTTTGTGGGAAGGAGCTGGGGCTGCCCAGTCCCTGGAATTGTTCCAGGCCAGGCTGGGCTTGGAGCACCCTGGGACAGTGGAAGGAGTCTCTGCCCATCAGGGGTGGCACTGGGTGATCCTTGAGGTTCCTTCCCACCCAAACCATTCCACGATACCTAAAGGAGTCCCAGAGATCCAGGCAGAGCTGCGGGAATTCTTCCAAGAGGCCAAATTCGTCCCCCAGGGCGCAATTCCACACAATTCCACACAGGCTCTATCTCTGTTTCCCTTGCAGTGTACCCCTCCTGCTTAAGAAATCCGGATCCACGCCCTTTTCCAGCCTTCCTAATCAGGGTTAGGGAAACAATCCACGTTTTTCTTGGTCACCTCAGGGCCATTTTGGATCAGATATGAGGATGAGAACAGGCATGATGTAATTACCCCCCGAACCAAAATCATAATAATTATGAGAATGAGATGAGAATAATTAATGATTGTTTCCCTTTGTGTGCTTGCCCGTTTTGGGGAGTTGATTGATCTGGAGAGGGACATGTTTTCCATTAAATAAAAATGGGATTTCAGTTGAAAAAGAATTAAAGTTAAATCAGGAGTTTTTGTCTCCGAGATCGCTTGTTCCTGGCAGCAGTGTCCATGTGTCAGAATAAAGCTGGGTTTAGAATTTAAAGGATTTGGAAAAGCCACACTTAGAGTTACCTGTTGAAACTGCAATGTTTGGAATAATAATGGTTTTCCATTGTTTTCCAGGTGGTTTTCCCCACCTGGAGATAAGGAGCTTTTACAGAACTAAGGTAAAAAGACAAAATCTGGAAGTTTGCCCAAACTCCTCACCAAATCCTTGGATTTGAGGTGAAATTCCTGCCAGCTTCCACACTGGTGCTTGTTACCTCCTCACGGACAGAGCCATAACATGTGCAGGGTGTTACCAGTGCTATTAAAATTTAATTAATTAATTGTATTAATTAATTCATGAAAATAATTTAATTAATTAATTAAAATAATTTTAAAAGGTAAAATAATAAAATAAAATTAATATATAATTAAAATAATGAAATAAATTTAATTATTTAAATTAAATCAACAAAGCAATTAACCACTTAAAACATGGAGTAAAAATTAAGCGGAGAATGGACTCAACTTTCTTTGCCTGTGGTTGGGTTCCCTGAGCGGCGAGCTCCAGTATTTTCCCAGGAATTTCCAGTGGGAATTGCTTTCCAGCATGGAAAGGCGTCTTCCTAACTGTGGGAAATCCGTGGCTGCTTCCAAAGGGAATGGAGGCAGCAGTTATCTGGTGTGGGGGATCACAGCCCCTGTCCAGGGAAAGCACTCCAGCCCGCTCTGGAGCAGGGAATTAACAGATCCCAGCTGCCTCCGGGTTTGTTCCAACAAAGGCACGGAGCGATGGATCAATAAATGGGTGAGGAGGTGGGAAAGACTAAATTTTTCCTAGTGGTTTAGAGGGAGATATCTCTACACTGTGTTTTTTGTTTGTTTGGGTTTTTTTTGGCGTTTTTGGGGGATAAAACCCTGCCCTGGTGGAAGAACCTTACAAGGATTTGGACTTAAAGCCTCACTGAAAACATGCAGCGGTTTAGGACAGGTTTAAATCTTATTTAAACTGATTTATGCTGCAGAGTGTCGCTGACCCGGGGTATAAACGACAGTGAAATGTCCTTTGAGGAGCTCGGAGCTGCAAATCTCCTCATCCAGTTTATTTCATATTTGTTCCCCCGTTCCTGGAGGATGAGTGGGGAGATCCCAGCCCTGGGAGGAGCCCATGGAATTCCACTGAGAGCCCTTTTCCCAGCAGAGCATCCTGGGATAGTGGGAGGTGTCCCATGGCAGGGGTGGAGCTGGATGATCTTTAAGGATCTTCCAACCCAAACCATTCCAAGATTTTGTGATCCTATGAGGAAAAGGAGAAGTTTGGCACCTGTAACCTCCCATCTTGACTGTTTTTGACCCTTGACCTCCCATCTCCAACTGGATCTTTTATCTATGATTTAATATCCATGACCCAGTTATCCTGATCAACATCAACAGCTTTTCCTACAGGGAAAAAACAGAAATTTTGCACTTTACAGGCACTTTTCAGCCTCTACTTGCTAAAAAAATCTCCCTGATCACCAAATCGTATTTCCAGTATTTACCATACGTTATTTTTCCTTGAAGTTTCAGTTACCACCACACATCCAGAGCTTCGTATCATTCCCGTTTCCGCTTCCAGCTGGCTGAGGATGCTGGCAGGGAGGTTATCTAGCCAGATGCAAATGATTATTTTTGCCTTCTCCCTTCGTCCAAACATTTTTCTAACCTGTGGATTTCTCTGGGATCGATCGTCGCAGACGATTTTTCTTCTGCCAAGTGCTGAGCTAAAAATGTCTTTGCTTAATCAAGGAAATGTCCGCAGGGGCTTGACTTTGATATGGAGTAGGATATCGAGGGCTTTTGATTAAAAATGTGGGAAAAAAGAAAAATTGGGAAGAATCCACCAACTGATAGCAAATTCAGGCTCTGGTTACAGTAGTTTTACTCCATAAAATATGACCCGATGACTTTACAGTGCATTTCTCTGGGATGATTGGAATCAGATTGGGGTGTTTTTTCCCCGGAAATTTGTAGTTAGAGAAATTCCAGACATCCATTTTTCCATACTGAACCAGCTGTGGCGCTCCTTGGAAAACTGACGGAGCAGCCAGATGTCGTGCCTTTAAATCCCATGCCTTGGTACTGAGCTGTGTCTGATCGGTGGCAGCTTTTTCTTACATGAAATTATTCTTTTTAAATATTTTTTCTCCATTAAGTGAAGAAATAAAGGAAGATCTCTGAGAAATTCTCCAGATGAGGCCCCAAAGCTGCTCCAGGGCTGGAGCCCCTCTGCTCTGGAGCCAGGCTGGGAGAGCTGGGAATGTTTCCCTGGAGAGGAGAAGCTCCAGGGAGAGCTCAGAGCCCCTTGCAGGGCCTGAAGGGGCTCCAGGAGAGCTGGAGAGGGACTGGGGANGAGCCCCTTGCAGGGCCTGAAGGGGCTCCAGGAGAGCTGGAGAGGGACTGGGGATGAGGGATGGAGGGACAGGACACAGGGAATGGCTCCCACTGCTTGGATGGGATATTGGGAATTGGGAATTCCTGGCTGGGATGGAATTCCCAGAGCAGCTGTGGCTGTCCCTGGATCCCTGGCAGTGCCCAAGGCCAGGCTGGATGGAGCTTGGATCACCCTGGGACCAGGGATGGATTCCCTGCCCATGGAATGAGTGGGATGGGATGAGCTTTAAGGTCCCTTCCAACCCAAACCATTCCATGGTTCCGTGACTTCTGTGGAAGACATCCTGCAGCCAAATAGTCTTTATAAAATTATTACCTTTTAATTCCCTTTGATCTGATCCAAAAATGTTTACAAAGCTCATCTAGTAAAGCTTATTTTCATCACTTCTTTTTTTTTCCTGTGATTGTGTCCTTATTAAGAAGCTGGGATTGCCCATTTTTTTTAAAAATAAAAAATAAAAATAAAATCTGAAAACAATAAATAAAAATTTAAATCTGAAATATTTTATTCATAGTTTCAAACTCACCCAAAATCGGAGCGTAAATGACAATAAAATACATGGGCACAGTGAAATAAAATGGGATTTGAGGCAAGGAAGTGGAGGTGGATGGGGATTATGGACAGGGATACAAAACAAGTGGATTCTGGAATCCTTTGTGCACAACCCAGCAGGATCAGGAGGCAAAAGGCAGCACTTCCTCAGGTTCCTCTGGAAAAAGGGAGCGGATCCAGATGTTCTAGAAGGAAAAGCAGGAATGCACTGGAACAGGGCTCAGCCACATCACAGGGGAGAAATCCAGCTGGGAATTAACACGGGTTTTCTAAGGAAGTCTATAAAGTCCATGGCTGAGAGTTGGGAGGGCGTGGTGGGGAAAAGGAAATCAACACTGCCTGAATTATATTATATTGTTATTTATTCTTTTCTTTTCTATTTACTTTCTTTTCATTTCTTTTAATTTTTTCATTTTTTTTTCATTCCTTTTCTTTTCATTTTGTTTTATTTTATTTTATTTTATTTTATTTTATTTTATTTTATTTTATTTCATTATATTTTATATTTTATATTTTATTTTATTTTATTTCATCCTATTTAATTTAATTTAATTTTATTTTATTTAATTTTATTTTATTTTATTTTATTTTATTTTATTTTATCCTATTTTATTTTATTTTATTTTATTTCATTATATTTTATATTTTATATTTTATTTTATTTTATTTCATCCTATTCAATTTTATTTTACTTTATTTTATTTTATTTTATCCTATTTTATTTTATTTTATCCTATTTTATTTTATTTTATTTTATCCTATTTTATTTTATTTTATTTTATTTTATTTTATTTCATTATATTTTATATTTTATATTTTATTTTATTTCATCCTATTTAATTTAATTTTGTTTTACTTTATTTTATTTTATTTTATATTTTATATTTTATATTTTATATTTTATATTTTATATTTTATATTTTATATTTCATATTTCATATTTCATATTTCATATTTCATATTTTATATTTTATATTTATATTTTAGATTTCATATTTCATGTTTCATGTTTCATGTTCATATTTCATATTTCATATTTTATATTTCTATTTTATATTTTATATTTTATACTTTATATTTTATATTTTATATTTTATATTTTAATTCATTTCATTTAATTTCATTTTATTTATTTTTCCTCCTGTGCGTCCCAATCCTGGGCTGGGGAGAGGATCCTGGCTCAGGTTACAGCCAGGATTCCAGGTTTGGAATGCCTGTAATTCCTCTTAATCTGAGTTTATAGGATCTAGTGGAATATGCAGGAAAGATCAGCAGAAAAGGTGACATTTTGGTTATGAAAATATTTCAAATTTTTCAACATTTCAAACACTGAATTATTGCAATATTTAATATTTTGAATTTTTTAATTTTTTTTTTTTGCCTTGCAAATCACAATTTAATGTTCTGACAAAGGAGAAAATAAAATTATGGAATATAAAAGGGTACAGGTGTTAAAGCTTTTTTCATTTTTCAGTTATCACTGAAAAATTGTTTTAGAAGTTTGCAGAAATTATTTCATTTCTCCCCCTGGGTTTATGTGTCCTGACTTGAAACAAGTTGAGAAATTAATGGAAAAATTAAAAATTCCCAATAAATTCAACTTTCTTCCAATAGATTATCAAAGTTTATGATTCCATATTTCAGGAAAGTCCCATTTGTCTCCAGCCTGGAAAAAAAATTTTAATGTTTTTTTTCCTCATCACTTCTTTCAGGAAAATTCCATTTTATGGAAATTAGAGGTTTAGGAAATATTTTCTAATAAAACACAAAATATTTATCAAAAAATACCTCAAAGAGATTTTTTTTTTCTCACTTTTAACACCCAGACTGAACAAATCTATAATGTTTGACTTTAATAGGGTTAAAACAATGATATAATAGTTAAATATATTAATACTAGAATAGAGTTATATTATTTATATAAATACGTAAATATTTTTATATAATTATGTATATAAATATATGCATATATCATATTTTAATATAGATATATTTAACTATTATTGTTACTGTTATTTATTTAATTATATATTTAATTATGTTATTGTTATTGATGTTTATTTTATTATATATTTTATTATATTTAATTAATTTAATTATAAAATAATTTTAATTATTTAGTAGAATTAATTATTATATGTTTATTGCTTATTGTATTTATGTATTACATATATAAATATCTATTATATTTATATTATTATATAATTTTATATTATAAATAACCATATAATAATTAGAAAATATTAATAAAATTCTATTATTAGCAAATAATGAAACTAAACAAATACCTGGGTAAGTATTTTAAAGCTCTAAAATGAGCTAATAACCAGAAAATAAAGGCATGGAAATCCAATTTGCGTTTATATCCAGTAAAAAACCTTTCTCTGGGATTGATCCAGGAGAACATCCAGGAGATCAGGGAATTTGCCAGGATTTTTTCCCACAATTTATGGATGAACTGACCCACTAAAAATCCGTCTAAAATCAATCTCCAGGTTTCCGTGTTCATGCGAGGGAGCGTTACCCCCACGGAGATCCAAGATTAATGCTGCTGTGTTCCAAGCCATTCCTTCCCTGTTTTCCCAGAGAAAATTTGTCACATTTCCTTCCCCCACGGGAAAACTTTCCGAGAGCACAACAGGTGTTCCGCTGGAACGGGAACGGACAAAGCCCTCAGCAAAGCTTTCCTCCCACCTGCCCCTCCATGGGCTTCTCCGAGATGTGAGGAAAACATGGAAGTTCTCCAAAATCCCCTGAAGCGAGGTCTGAGGTCATTCCATGCTTCAGCTCCTCACCCAAGGTGACCTCATAGCCAGGAGCGTGACCGTATTCCCGTTAAATTGATTAATAATGGAGCCATCAAAAGATTCCAGTGCTCCTGCCAGCAAGGAAGGCCTTGGAAGCACGGGTTAATTCTCCAAGGAATTTTTGTTTTACAAATTCTTCATTCCCTGGGTTCCTAGAGATAAATTTTTTTTTTAGGAAAGGGCATGAGGAGCAGGAGCTCGATGAATCCACTTCCAATTCTCTACAAAGGATCTGCTGGAAAGGTGGGATGAGCTGGAGTCATCCTGGACTCTGTAAATCGACCTCTCCTTTCAGATGGATTTTGTGGTTCTGCCTAAATTGTTTGATTAAACTCATTAATAAATTAATTACTAGTGAGGCAATCAAAAGATTCCCATTCTCCTGTCAGCAAGGAAGGCCTTGGAAGCACGGGTTAATTCTCCAAGGAATTTTTTTTTCACAAATTCTTCATTCCCTGGGTTCCTGGAGATGGATTTTGTTTTTGAGGGAAGGTCATGAGGAGCAGGAGCTCGATGACTCCACTTCCAGCTGTCTACAAAGGATCTGCTGGAAAGGTGGGATGAGCTGGAGTCATCCTAGATTCTGTAAATCGACCTCTCCTTTCAGATGGATTTTGTGGTTCTGCTTAAATTATTTGATTAAATTGATTAATAAATTAATTTCTAGTGAGGCAATCAAAAGATTCCCGTTCTCCTGTCAGCAAGGAAGGCCTTGGAAGCACAGCTTGATTCTCCAAGGAATTTTTGTTTTTCACAA
>NC_031769.1:1537157-1539344 GCF_001522545.3 Parus major
AGGAGCAGGAGCTCGATGAATCCACTTCCAACTGTCTGGAGATGTGGAATCAGCAGTGGGAGTCATCCTGGACTGTGTAACTCAGCCTCTCTTTCCTGGCTCTTAAAGATAGCTGGGAAAAAAGAGGGGGAGGAATTGGGATCATTAAGATTCTTCCTCTTTGCTCTCCTCCATTTTTCAGTTGAAATATAAAATGTTCAAGGAGTAAAACTTAATGCATCCAAGTTTGTACAAATTCCAGGTGAATTTTATGGACAAGCCAGACATTGGTTCTGAGCAAATTGTTATGACCTTGACCAGGAGAAAATCACCAAAACTTAGAAAAATCCCAGTTTCTCCTCAGTTTTCTGGGATCAGTAATACCCCAAGTAGCGCAATTCTTCTTTTGAACAACTGCTTGGACTTCTACCCACAAAGGATCTGGCAAAGGAATTGAATTCATGGAATTCTGGGATGGTTTGGGATGGAAAAGACCTTAAATCTCATCTCATTCCCATCCCTGCCATGGCAGGGACACCTCCCACTGTCCCAGGTGGATCCAAACCTCATCCAGCCTGGCCTTGGGCACTTCCAGGGATCCAGGGGCAGCCCCAGCTGCTCTGGGAATTCCATCCCAGCCCCTCAACATCCTCTCAGCCAAGAATTCCTTCCCAAAATCCCATCCATCCCTGCCCTCTGGCAGCAGGAAACCATTCCTCCTCACCCTGTCACTCCATGCTCTTGTCCAAAATCCTTCTCCAATTTTCTCGTAGGTGCAGAAAGGCCCCAGAGCCTTTTCCAGGCTGAACAATCCCAGCTCTCCCAACCTTTTGCCTTGTGTGCTTTTCCCATGAAATCCTCGAAATGCAAACATGGAATCCTGGCTGTCCCTTAAATCCAGGAGAAAAATGGATGGATCAATTCC
Organism: Parus major; assembly: GCF_001522545.3. Lineage (NCBI taxonomy): Eukaryota > Metazoa > Chordata > Aves > Passeriformes > Paridae > Parus > Parus major. Next base: position 1,538,062 of record NC_031769.1, read on the forward strand.
ATTTCAAACCTCTGCTTTGGATTAATCACACATTAAATCCATTACATTTGTCTTCATTGACCAATTATCCTCAACCAAGTTAATTGGCTTGGGGATTGTCGCCTACAAATAATCAGATTAATTCCATCGCTAATTATTTTGAAGGTTTCAAACTGTCCTCGTTAATTATCACTAAAGTTACTAAAATAATTTTGATTTGATAAGGCCTATTCTTATTAGGCTTTAATTGTGATTAAGACTCAAGATGATTAATTTTTTTTCTAAGTGTTTTTTAGGGAATGTTTTCTTATTTTCCTCTCTGCTTTAGGGAAATGGAGAAGTTTTGTTGCTGTTTTGTGGGGTTTTTTAGCAGCTAAAATAATGTATTTAAATTTTAATTTGATTTCCAGTTTTGTTCAAATATTTTTATTCTTCTGTTTTCTATTGGTCTCCTTTCCCTTTGTATCATCAGAGAACTTTTGCTCTTCATTTAAATTTCCTTTTTGTTTATGGCTTTTTTTTTTTCTTTAATTATTTTAAGAGAGGAGACTTGGAGGGACTAAAAAAACCACAAAATTCCCCCAAGTTCCAAAATATTTACACAAATTTTTGCCTTTTGTGTAGTTCTGAAGTGCTTTTTAAGCCATGCAATATGAAATGTCCTCTGTCTTTGAAGTTATTGAAATGAAAATGTGATTTTATTGTTTTCTAGCAGAAAACAGTACCTGGGCACCTGGTTCAAAATAAATAGAACAGGAAAAGATCATGGAGATTCCTTTAGAAAATTTTATTTCCTATTAAGTTTTCTTCTTTTCTTTCAAGTCCATTTTTACAGGTAGGTTAAGGTTCTTTTCAGGTTCTTTTATATTGTTTAAATAAAAATAGGTTTTCTATTCTAAATTAATGTCTTCTCCATAAAAGCTTTATTCATTATTCTCCTGTGATTTTTTATTGTTATTTTCCCTTCATAACTTTAGAGATGAAATAACCCCAGACTGACATCCTCCATCAACAAAAACCCAGTCTTTAAAAGAGCACAGAAAATGAAATCCATTAAAATACTGACAAAATATCATGGAAATATTGCAATATTTCCTTTTTGAAGGTATAAAAAACTACTTTCAAGTGTCTGAAATTTCAGTGGGGAATGGAAGCATCTGGAGAAGCTCTTCCAATGCTTGAGGGCAAAGTCTGCTGAGAGATTCCAGAAAAAAGATTGGAGTGTTGGGAGGTTTTAGCACTGCTTTTTATGGGATTTAACCATTTTTGCTCTAGTGAGATATCCAAGAATTCCAGAATGGCTC
>NC_031769.1:1540224-1541918 GCF_001522545.3 Parus major
CCAGGGACAGCCAGGGACAGCCTGGGACACCCAGAGATTCCCCAGGGACCCCCAGGGCTGAGGGTCCCTCTCAGCTGTGTCTCCTCTCCAGGCTGAGCAGTCCCAGCTCCCTCAGCCTCTCCTGGGCACGGAGATGCTCCAGGCCCTTCCTCAGGAGCTCCGTGTCCCTCCCATGATGAGGAGCCCAGAGCTGGACACGACACTGTGATGTGGCCTCAAAAACCCTGGGAATTTCCATCTTCAAGCTGGTCCCTCACTTTTGTCCCATCCAGTGACAGATTTTGTTGGGGCAGACCTGCAAGGCCCAGACAGTTCTGTCCCTGTGGCAATGATTTGCCAAGGAAGGCCCTGCCTGGTTTTCCAGGCATGCCAAGGAATCCAAATGCGCTTCCTAGAAGTGTTTCTGTCTGGAATTTGAGTCGAGGCAGATTGGAACACGAACCAGGCAGAACCTGCTGTTAATTAGGGCTGCCAGAGCTCTTGCCTGCCTTTAGTGTTGGGTATTTTTGACGGGATCCATTGGAACAGATGCTGGCGGTTGCTGTGCTTCGCACCACGCCAAGTCTCAGATGCTTTCCAAGGTTCCTCCCAGCACCACGGGGACCGTGGGGTCACCTTTATTCTGGTTAATAGCCAGTTGTGGTTCCTGTTATCAGATGGGGAGGCTGATAAGGGGCTGGGAGCAGAAAAATGCTGATTTTCACCACTGGGGTTGTTTAACAAACGTGTTGCAACAGAAGTTTGAAGCCTTCGACATCCAAACTCCAAAGCATTTCGCACTCCTAACCTCTTCCTCCCACCTCTCCTCTCCCCCAGGAACAGAAGGAGGTAATTTCCAAGGTCAGCATGTCCCCTTTCATGGGGACATGAAGAGAAGGAAAGAGACACATTCGTCTTGACCTGTGAATTCCAAGCTTGAAAGGACTCTGCTGAATAACCCTCCCCTCATCTGAAAGGCTCATTGCTAACATACCTCGGGAACAGCCAGATCTGATAGGCAATGTCACCCAGAATTCTTTCATGTGGCTCATTTCCTAATCTCTTTGCTCCATCACTGGAAGGTTAATAGGAAAAACAACAAATGGGAATATTGCTGCAATCAGGCAAAAATCCCAACTCTGTTTACATGGTTACACAGCTTTCATGTGCAGACAGCAAACAGATGTCTCCCTGAGCAGAAAGACACCTAAATTCGGATTTTTTTCCCCTCACTGGGATATAATTCCCTCTTTTACCTGGTTCAGCAGTGCCTGGAGGCCAGCACTGGGATGAGGGATGTGTCACTCAGGGTGCTACAGGGATTCGTGGCAAGAAGCCCCAGAAAATTAATAATTAAAATGAGTTGTGATGTCCCCTTTGAACAGGACAAAGTGCAAAGTGCATGGCCGGGTCGGGATAACCCCGGGATCCATCCAGGCTGGGGATGAGCAGATGAAGCAGCTCCAGGAGGAGGAGCTGGGTGAGAGTTGGACATTTCCCTGAGCGTGGGCACTGGGACCAGAAATCCAATCCTATCCTGGGCTGATCCCCCAGCCTGGGCAGCAGGGAAGGGAATTCTGCCCCTCAGCCCCGCTCAGGTGAGGCCCCAGCCCTGGATCCAGCACGGGAAGGAGCCGGAGCTGCTGGAGAGATCCAGAGGAGGCACCAGGATGATCCCAGGGATGGAGGAAAGGCTGGGAGAGCTGGGAATGTTC
>NC_031769.1:1542293-1552483 GCF_001522545.3 Parus major
AGATGGAACCAGGAGCTTCTCACTGATACCCAGAGCCAGGCAGAGAGACAAACTGAAATGCAGAAAAATTCTGTTTAAACAGAGGGGAAAAGAGAGAGGAAATTTCAAGTGAGAGGGATGGGGAAACCCTCGACAGAGAAAATGCTGAGTTACTGCTGCTCACCAAGTCTCAGGACTAAGGGGAGGGTTTTTCTTCTACTCTCTACTCTTGCTGAGTTTCAGCATTTTGGGTTTGACTTGGGATGAAGTCGGTTTTTTATGGCCTCACAGCTGCTGGGAGGTTTGAAACAAGACTAAAGTGGGTATAAAATATCCCCAAAGACAGATCTGGGTGAGCACTTTGCCAGGGTATCAATAACAGCATCAAATTATGCTCAGAAATGGGAAAGATCTCATCCAACCCGTGTTGAAATCAAGGGAAAAAGACTTTCTTGGGCTTTGGAATGGTTTGGTCAGGCCTCAGGCATGGCAATTAAAGTAGATATTGGACAGATTTTGCTGCAGGAATCACCAGAGGGAATTGTTAATGCATTGGCAGCACCACCCCACATGTGTAACAAAAAAAACAGCACAAAACCCTCTAAAGATTTGCTCATCTCCATCACTTGGACCAGTCTGGAAAGTCTAAGGATTAACAGATACTGGACTAGGAGGTTTTGCTCAGGAAAATCAATTTTCAATACTAGCACAAACAAGTGGGAAGAACAGGAGCTGTTTTTACCAATTTGGGGTTTATATATTTGTTTTTATCAGTTATTTTTGTCTGCTTTCTTCCTATCCTGCAGGATGATGGGGCAGGAATCTCCAGGATTTAGGAGCATTTTGGCAGCCAGGCAGTTCTGACTCCCTCAAAACCTTGCCTATGGATGCTGGTTTCTTGTGGTGTCCCAATTCCCTGAAATAACTTCAATTTTCAACACAAGCCACGGCACTGAGGCCGAAAAGAAGAAGATGAATTGTGGGAAGCTTTAATCAGGGTTAAGGGTTTAACTTGGACTTTTGGATGGCGATTTCAAAACATGAGAAATTTTTTCTCCTTTTTAAAATTTTATTTTTTTTTTTTTGCAGGTGAGCCTTTCTTGAATAACTCAAAACCATTCAGGTAATTGGTACTGGTCACTTGCAAATTGAGCTATATAAAGATAAATAAAGATATATAAATATATATATATTTATTTATATAAATAGATATATTTTATATATCCAATATAAGATATATTTTATATCTCTTATTTATATAAATAAAGATATATATATCTTTATTTATATAAATAGATAAACAGATATATAAAGATATATCCAGATATATAAATATATATTCAGATATATAAAGATATATCCAGATATATAAAGATATATTTAGGTATATAAAGATATATTTAGATATATAAAGATATAAATAGATATAAATAGATATAAACAGATATAAAGAGATATAAACACATATAAGCAGATATAAATAGATATAAATAGATATAAATAGATATAAACAGATATAAACAGATATAAACAGATATAAACAGATATAAACAGATATATTCAGATACACACCCACAAGTGCCTGGGTGAAATCTCACACCAACATTTTCCCTCTCAAATAAGACCCACTTTCCTCATCCCTCTTCTGTGCGGTTTTCTGTATTTATATCAGCATTAAATGTAATTCATTTCCTTCGCAGCCTTGACAGTGTGAATACATTGCCGTTTATTAGGCGTTGGCAAGGCATTAAAACATCTGGTTCCTAAGAAACACGGGGTTTTTCTTTTTTCTGGAGCTTTTGTTCCGTTAGATGGAATTACTTCGGGAAAATCTCCAGAGAGAAACCTCTGGCTCGACAGCTTCCAGCCACATTCCTGCGAGAGCCTTCGGCATCAGCAGCAGGGGAAGTTTGGGGGTTGCTCTTTTCCTACATCCAAGGGACAGCAGGGAATGAGGGGGAGGGAAGCACAGGAAAAAAACTGGGAGAGAGCTGGGATCTTAATCAAGGACCGCCTGAATTTTGTGGAATCCCAGGATCGTTAAGGTTGGAAAGAACCCCCGAGATCATCGGTCCAACTGCACCATGAATGGCCACATTTATTCAGTTTTTGAACACCCACCTCGTGTCAACCTAATCCGTGGGAAGTTCACCTCCAAAATTCCCTCCCAGCTGAAGCCTGACTGATGGGAAGGATCCGAGCATGTGGCAGCTCCCAGCAGAGGTCAAATGTGGGAGGAAGGAAACCTGGATTTGCTACATCTCTACCAGGAGCAGCTCCAGTGCTCTGAAACAGAATTCCAATCTCCAAACCATGGGAAAGTTTTTGTTGGATTTCCGTCAATCTCTTGTCCAACCAGCTCATTCCTTTGGAAGAACGATGGAAAAACTTGAACAAAATCTGTTCGATCCTGAAAATGCCCAAGAATGGAGATTTTTGCTGCTGTGGAGTTCTAGGAAGGACCCTCAGGGAGGACAAAAAACCTGTCCCAAAGTTGGAAACAATAGCAGCAGGCTTGGGATGAGAACTTCCAAGTGGCAACAGGCCACGGTGTAAAAAAAACCCAACCCTAAAAGCAGATTAACATTGAACCAACGTCAAATAAAATACTTCCGGTCAGCTCAGTGAATCCAAGTGAAACAATCCCATTTCAAGGAATGCTGAAATATTTCATTATTTTTGCAAAAAAAAAAAAATGCTGAAGGGAAACATTTTGACAGATGCATTTCCATTTAATGGAAAGAGAAAAAGAGAAGAATTAGTCTTCTTATCCTAATTTGGAATGAAAGCAGATGGTGCAATCCCACCCCTCTCCCTGAATCCAAAATCCTAAAGTTAAGAATGAGGGAAGTAGATGGGTAAAGTAGGTCATAACAGATCTTCTGGAATTTGGGAATCTGGAAATCTATTCCATTGCCTTGCACATTTAAATATGCACACAGTGGCACAAAAATAACCCCAAATTTTGTGATTGGATGGATTCCATTGATTTTTAAAAATCCCGACAACTAAATCAAATCCACACTCTCTTTCCCCAAAGATAATAATTGTAAATGATGGCAACACCAGAAGAAAGTTCTTCCCTAAAAATCATATATCCATCCATGTCCTAATTCTCTGCTGGAATTCCCTGCTGCATCCTGGGAATAGACACCTTCACCTTCATCACCATTTCTCAAGGTCCAGGGCGTGATATTTCCTATTAATGATATTTCCTGCCATTTTTTGCTGGTTTTTGTCCCTTTGGAGCAGCCCAAACCTAAAATTCTGGCCCAAAATTCCCTGTGAGCTGTGGAAATCTGTGGAGGATTTATGAGAAAATGGATCTGTCAGGCAGAGCCTTCTTTTAACAATTAAAATTCCTGGGTGGATGGACAGACCTACAGAATTCCTGGGCCTCTCCTGAGGAAGTGGGGATCTCCTGACATTTTTTTTGTCCCATTATGTTTAAATTCACTCAGAATTTAAACTCACACCTGCCAAAAATGAGAACTCTTAGGACAACAATCGCTCAGTAAAAGTTGAAATCAAAGTGTGGAACCAGCAATATCCTCTTGACTTCCTTTGTCATCAGGAGCTGTAAAGAAGTGCTTCAAGCCAGGTTTGAGGAACAAAAGCCAGGTTTGAGGGACAAAAGCCAGGTTTGAGGAACAAAAGCCAGGTTTGAGGGACAAAAGCCAGGTTTGAGGAACAAAAGCCAGGTTTGAGGGACAAAAGCCAGGTTTGAGGAACAAAAGCCAGGTTTGAGGGACAAAAGCCAGGTTTGAGGGACAAAAGCCAGGTTTGAGGGACAAAAGCCAGGTTTGAGGGACAAACCAGAGCATCCTCTGTCTGAAAATAGTTGCTATTAGCCCTTGGTGCGGCCAGCCTGCATCTGCCAGACTAAAAAGGAGACAAACAATTTGGTTCTGGTTCTGAGGAGTCCATGGAGCACCCAGGGCTTGGTTCCTGCTCCTCAGATCCAGCAGGGAATTGCCCAGAGGTGAAGAAAGAGCTGAGATGGGAGTGGTTGATCTGCCAGAATCAAAAGAGCCTCCTGGAGAAAGAGAGGATGGAACGGGGGCTGGAGCGCCTCTCCCGTGAGGAAAGGCCGAGGGAGATGGGATTGTTCAGTCTGGAGAAGGAGCTGGGGACTCATTTCAGCCTTTCAACACTCTGAGGAAGATGGGGACAGACTTTTTAACCAGGGCTGGCTGTGATATGATGGGGATGATGGTTTTTAACTGTCTCAGAACAGGTGAAAGGAGAATATTTTGTGACAACAGTGGAGAAATACTGGCATAGAAAGATGTGTGGTAGATTTCTCATCCCTGCAAGTATTCCAGGCCTGGTTGGAAAGGGTTTGCAGCAACCTGATCCAGGTGGAGATGCTCATTGCAGGGCTGCCACAGCTTCTCTGTGCCAGGGCCTCACCACCCTCACAGGGAGCAATTCCTTCCTAAAATCCAGTCTAAACCTGATCTCTGCCAGCTTAAAGCCGCTCCCCTTGTCCTGTCACTCTGGTTCTGGTCCTTTCCAGCCTCCATGTAGCCCCTCTAGGTCCTGGAAGGTGCTCTGAGGTCTCCACACAACCTTTTCTTCCCAGGCTGAGCTGCCCCAGCCCTCCCAGCCTGTCTCCATAGGGAAAGTTCTCCTGTGCCCCCATCCACTCCAGGGCCTCCTCTGGACTTGCTCCAACAATTCCACGTCCTTTTCCTGTTGCAGGCACCAGAACTGTCTGCAGTATCCCAGGATTTGGCTGGTCAGGGGCAAAGGGGACTCCACAGACACAGAAGCCGGTGTGTCCCTGTTTTAGCAGCTCCCTGTGGGTCACCAGGCCTCGCTCCTGGGCCTGCCAGGAAAAAGGGATGAGCAGAAGGGACACAATAATTGCTGGAAAAGTCAGGAGAAGGCTTCCCCCCTGGGCTGATCTGTCTGAGGAATGTGTTTCTATCCAGTGATGCTCACTAGGAGGGACCCAAGGTCACAATCCAATGAATTTAATAAATTAAACACTCCAGCCTGAAAGAACTCGCCCTCAGGCAGAGTTATAAAACAAAGCCTAAACACACACACATAGAAACTTAATTTTTTATTTTCCAGGATAAAGAGTCAGTCATGGAGCCTTCTCTCCAGCTGCCGTGGTTCCAGAGGGAAGAGCCAAAAAGGCCTGGAAAGCAGATTTATCTCGTGTTACTGACGGTGGGCTGGCCTGGCTGGAGGAAGCTGAGTCCCCCAGTAGCAAAGGGGATGAGTGCAGGAATGTGGCCTCCCTCCGTGCGGCTCTGGCTGTGTTCCAAAGCCACTGGCAGCGGGAAAACTGCGGGAAAAGTATTCCAGTCCCATGGTGGGCGTTGCTCCAGCTCAGATCAGGTAGAGCAGGGACAGCCTGGATGAGGAAATGCTGCACCAGGGCTTCAGCGCCCATCCAGTTCCTCTGGTTCTGCTCACAATTCCTCACAAATCGTTTTGGAGCTCTGGACAGATCATTCTGGGATTTTCAGGCCACTAGCAGAGCTCTGGAGAGGAGAGATGCTCTTTAGATATTTATTTTATTTTTATTTTAGATATTTAGATATCTAAATCTGATCACCTGCCTGGTTTGATGGGTATCCATCCGTGGAACACGGAGCAAAACATCCGAGCCCATTCATCCATGGCTCTCTTTTTAGAAACTGCTTTAATTTTATGAAATAAAAGAACCAAAATAATCTGAATTTTTAATTAATTTTTGCTTTTGAGAAGAGCAATCTGCTGTTCAGAACAGACAAAGCTGTTTCTAGTTAAAAGTGGACATGTTTTCCTGTGAGTGTCTTCTCCAAAGCCTCTCATTTGATTTTAATTCTGAACAGAAATAAAAACAAGTTCAGGGGCTGCTGTGGGTCTGGTCATGTGAGAATCGATGACAATGAGGCGCTTGAATCCAGCATAAAATGAGGGTAGGGTGAAGTGGATTGGCTCCAAGCAAAATCCATTAGCACTGTAACCTGTTTGGGATCATGGCCAGCAGGATTCTGCATGGAATTCTCCAAGAAAACCCAAAGCACAGAGGGATCACAGCCCCTGGGCTTCTGACAAGAAATAACTTTGGGGGAAATCCTAAAATGCACTTGATTTAATATAAAGCTGGCTCTATCCCATTTGGAGGAGGAAAAAAATCCCAAGTACGTGGGCGATTGCTCCATGTGCTGCTCAAAGCCCTGGTGCTCAGGGATACTCTGGAAAAAGGCAAAGATTGATCAAAAACAAACAGGCAGAGCCAAACAACCCTTGTTAAGAGACACGAGGAAAGGAAAAATCAGAATTATTACGGCTGGCAAGAGACTCAGTCGGTCCTGAGTGATGAAACAGATGAAGCTGGGTTTCCTAGAGCACCAGATCTCTCTCAAGGTTAAATTCTGGTGTGTCTGCTAAAGTTTGGATTAAAGGAAATCTGGAATCAGGGATTTTGTATCATCTCCTGCCTCTGTACACCCCTAAGTGCTTAATACGGGCAACTCCAAGTTTTATTTTGGTGCAAGACTCACAGATTCTCTTTCCCAACCACCCTTTTCCTTCCTAACTAGGGAGAGCTGGAAATTAAACTGCTGAACTTGACAGAAGTTGAACAAGGAATTCAAAAATATTGCAAGAGGAAGAATTAATAATCTGCAGACTGCATGAGCATGGCACAATCCATACAAATTCCTCAAGATCCCCTGGATAACATTTCTGTAAAGTCCTGTAGATCTGGCTTTATGACATCCACTCTTCCTTGCACAGGGGATTTAAGTTCCAAAACTCTTCATTGCACAGGGAATTTTGCTTCCAAAAGTCTTTGTTGCCCAAAGGGATTTTGATCCCAAAGCTTCTGCTTGCACAGCGGGTTTTGATTCCAAAACTCTTCCTTGTGCAGGGGATTTAGATCCCAAAACTTTTCCTTGCCCACCTGGCAACAAGAAGCCGAAACAGCCAAGATCCATGAGACTGGAGCAGTCTGTTACTTCCCCTGGGGATTCCTTCCAGGGATTTTTGGCAGGTTTGATTCCAACACCAGGAGTGTTCAGGCTGAATGAATTGGGAATTGGCAATGGGATAATTCCTTCATCCTAAAATTCTTCCAAAATTTACCTTGTGGGGTGGTCACGGTAGCAACCCTCAGGGATCTCCTGTGGGTTCTTCAGAGCTTCCTTGAAGGTGGCCAGCACTGACAAATCCGACTATAAACCGCTCCTACACTCCATATATCCTCTCAAAGACACACACATCATCAAAAATGCTCCAGTCTCTGCAAAGGAGTTTTGGGGCAGGTGGAAGATCTTTGTCTGGAATAACAATCCCAGGACAAGGATTTAACACAGGAATGTTTTCCACGAGCAGGTTCCCGTTTCCTTGTTTGACGTGGGGTTTGACAGCTGATTTCTGCAGGGTCGCTTCCCCCATAAAGCACCTCCGTGCTTCGAAAGGTTCCTCGGCAGAATTTATGACCCAGATGTGACTTCAGGTGCTTAGACCCAGACCAGGCTGGGTTATGGTGCTGAGAAACATCTGCACAAGGAGTTTTGACGAGGAAAAAGTGCTTCCAGCTCCGGGATTAGTGTTTTATCCTGTCTTATCCCGCACTCTGCCTCTTGCATGTTAATAACCATTTTAATGTGCCTTTCTGGTGGAATAACCGGGCCATTAAGGGATGAAAGGATTTAAAGTTATTATCATTAGCCTGGAACTCAGGCAGAAAGGAAAGATGAGACTTTCTTCGACTGTATTTTGGAAGAGATTGAAATTCAGAGTGTTCCTGGGAGTTGCTGCCTTGGAGATTCCCTGTCCTGTCTAGATTTTGGTGCTTCTGTGCAGGATCAAATATTCCTTAGACCTCTCATAAGGATAAACAGAGGCTGGCACTGATGGCCAGACTGAAGCTACACCCAGAATATTCCCCAGAGGATGCAAAAAAGCTTAAACAGCCCTTTAAACTGAAACATGAAGTAGTCCAAGTTTGGTCACCTTGAGGTTTGACTCCAGGGAATAAATGTGGATGGAGAGTCCAGCAAATTCTGGGATCCCTCCCGTGGTTTTGCACATCTGTCTAATTGTTTGGGAAATTTTTTCCATCAGTATTTCCCTGTGCAGGTAAAATCTGCAGTCGTGTTGAAGTAGTTGCTGCTTGAGTGAAGACACAAGAAAACAAATTGCATCAAAATATTTGGGAATGATTTGTTTGTCTGTTCACATTCCTGGTTCCTTCTGCAAGTGTGTTGAGGCAGCAGGTTTTAAGGAAGACTCCAGAGCTCGTGGAGCTCAGGAGAAGGAAAAAGCCACTGGAATTCTCTGTGCTGGTGCTCCACCTCTCCTGGTTTGTGGATCTCTCCGGGTTTCCACATGGACTAAACCTCCCTCACCCTTTGGTGAACCTAAAAATATTTTTGAGGCTTTTGCTGTTTGTTCTTTGGCTTCTCCAGATCAGAGCCCATCTCAGGCTGACAATCCCAGCCTTGGAAAGATGGAAAGAGTCTCCCTGACTTTGATCCGAAGCTTTTTGAGCTCAGTCTCTGAGGCTTTGGATCAGCCCTCGACAGCTCCGTAGCTGCCATCGTTCCACATCCCAGCTCTCCCTCTTCTGCTTGCTCTTCCCTTTTTCCAGCCTGGTGGATGTTTTCCAGCATCTTGCTTCACTGGGAGCCAGAGCCAAGCTCTGCTGGTCCTGCACTGATTAATTCCAGCAAGAATTCCCCAGTGGAGAAGGAAGGCTCTTCCTTCCCCCACTCTCACTTCCCCTGGGTTACCAACCCATCAATAACAGCAATGAAACCTAAAAAAGCCCTAAAGCAGAAAGAGAGAGACTTTTTTATCCATATCAGCTTCCAGATGATCTCAGTGAAGCTCCATGGGAATGAAATGAGGGATGTGCTCTTTTTGGGTGGGCATCTCCTTTGGGTGCCTCGTTACTCTTTCTGCTTATTAATAATCCCCTAATTAGAGCTTGTTTCATGGCGATTTTTCCTCTCAGCTACTCGTGCTCTGCTTCTGGGTGGGATTTCTTTGCCTGATCCCAAGGATCTGAGCTCCAGCAGAGCAAGACCTCCTCCACATCTTCTGGGACCATTAAATGTGCTGTAAAACAATGCTGGATACACCAATAAAATCATGGATATATTGCTCAAGACGTGCATTTATTACTCAAGCTATTACAATAACTTTCCACCAGCATTTTATATCTTATTTCTTATCCACCTCCCCTCCACCCAAGGCTAAACAGTTTTCTTGAAGGGAATTTTTTTATCAAATGAAATCCTCTGTTTCAGCAAAATAAATATATTTTTTTTTCTTCCTTGTTTTTTGCTTCAGTTTTTCCTCACAGAGAAACTCCAAGGAATTTTCTAAGCACCACTTGCCTCTGGCTGGTCACTTGAAAGGGAAGATGGAAAAATTGCAAAACAAAGGGTTGATCTTTGAAAAAAACGGATATTTTTTTTTTTTATTGAAGCATCCAGCTTCTCTTATCTCAAAAGATCTGAGTTTGGTTTGCACGTTTTTTTTAGGGTTTTAAGAGAAGAATCCCCATGTGTCCGATGCAGTGGGCTGGGTTAATTTTTTCTGCAGGAGAACCACAACCTGCTTTTCCTTTTGTTAAAAATCCAACATTTTCCCTCAGTCTGGGAAAGAAATTAATGGAATCATCCCTCCTGATCTCAATTCATCTCCCAGAAATCTCGTGGTGCTTTCCAATATTCCAGGAGAAGGAATGACCCCAAAAGCAGTGGGCTCCACCACAGGCCCTCTCTCACCTCTGAGCCAAAATTTCAAAGGAATACCGAGGGAATTTGGGATAAAAATACTGATTTTAAAGTCAGCAGCTCAGAAGCAGGCAGCTGGGTCATACTCAGGACCTGACACTCCACAGGACCAGGCAACTCTTCTGCTGAGCCAGGTGCTCCCAGCCCAGGAGGATTTAAACCCGGTTCTACAGGCCAGGATTAAATTCTACATCCAGGCAGAAACTCCTTTCTCTAGACCAGGATTAAATCCCATATCCAGTCACAAACTCATTTCTCTAAACTGGAATTAAATCCCATATCCAGTCACAAACTCCTTTCTCTAGACCAGGATTAAATCCCATATCCAATCAACTCCTTTGTCTAGACCAGGATTAAATCCCATATCCAATCACAAACTCCTTTCTCTAGACCAGGATTAAATCCCATATCCAGCCACAAACTCATTTCTCTAGACCAGGATTAAATCCCATATCCAAT
>NC_031769.1:1552964-1560307 GCF_001522545.3 Parus major
CAAACTCCTTTCTCTAGACCAGGATTAAATCCCATATCCAGCCACTGTTTATATCTGGTTGATGTTAAGCAGGAGTTGTAATTTAAATTCTATGATAAAAAAATCTTTTTCTTTCCACTTAAAAAGGAAGTTAAATAAATATTTCTGTTATTTTTAGGGGATAAAAATTATTTATGTCAGGGTTTGGAAAAGCTTTGAAATAATCATAGAAACATGGAATGGGTTTGGTTGGAAGGGATTTTATGGATCATCCATTCCCAGCCTTGCCATGGCAGGGACACCTTCCACCATCCCAGGCTGCTCCAAGCTCCATCCAGCCTGGCCTTGGGCACTCCCAGGGATCCAGGGGCAGCCACAGATGCCCTGGGAAACCTTTTAAAAATTGCATTCAGACCCTTTATAAAACAGATTAAACATTTTCATTTTTAAATTTGTTTTCTTCTCTCTTTTATTACAAGAGGGCAAAAAAAAAAGGACAATCAATTTTAAAATGCCCTCAACTTCACACCAAAACCATTTATTCTTTTTACTTACATATATTTAAAAATCTGAAAGAAATTAATTTCTTATTAATTTAAATGTTTTAATTTGTGGGAAGTCTCTGTCAGAACAGGTCCACTGCTTTCAAAGAGTCTCTGGTGCCTTTTCCTAAGAGAATCTATGAATTCCCTGGATTTTAGCTCAAAACCTATGGATTTCACCCAAAATCTGTTGGAATCCTGGACAGAATCCTATGGGTTTCGATGGGCACAGGATCACAACTTCATGAATGATGAAAAACTCTTCCAGATGAGAATTTCAGCTCAGCACTGCCCGAGTATCCAAACTGGGAAAACTGCTGGAACGTTGCTTGAGGGAAATCAAGTAAGAAAAGAAATTACCGAGCCTCAATCCAAATTAAAATTCCCTTTGGAAAACAACAAATAAACTTTGCCATCTGGGACTGTCTCGATTTCCACAACATTTTTATTAAAAGCAGCCGGGTGCTTCCCTTGCCTTTAACTGGTTTAAGGAAGGAGAAGATGTTTATTCAAGGGGAAGATGTTTATTTAAGGTTCCTAATTTGTTTAGAGCTGGCAAATTAAACCCCGGGTTGTGCCTGAGTTCTGAGCTCGTTTAAAGAGTTGCTCTGTTTAAAGGAGTTTTTGACGTGGATCCATCTGACTGTGTCCCGAAATGGGAATCATATGCCTGGAGAACCCGGAGCTTGGCACTTCCCCATGCTGGGATTTGGGAGCACAGGGCTGAAACTCTCCAAACTGAAAGAAAAATGGGGCGGGGGTGGGGGGAAAGAGATTTTACGATGTTTTTGAAGAAATTCTTCTCTTGGTTGTCCATTAATGCCATAAAAAATCATCAATTAGCTGAGATTTGCGTTAATCTCAGGGTGTTAATCATTTTTAGCCACTTGAAGGACCAGAACAGGAAACCAGCTGTTAATTTTGGGTGGGAGAGGCCAAGCAAAGCCTATAAAAAAAACAGAGAATTGGCCAAAGTCGCTATCATCACTTCTATTCCTAAAGAAAAGTGGGAATCATTCCCTGGTTTTCACCTCTCCAGAGGCTTCAGGCACCAGGATCCAGCTGAGGGCACTTTCCTGGAAATTCCCAACATCATCCCTGCTCCTTTAGGTGTTTCCAGGTCTCGGTCTGTGCTCTGTGGGATTTACCCAGGTGCTCTGGTGGGATCCATCCCCCTGGAACGAATCCTGATGGATCCACCACTCCACCCACGGGAAATGCTGGAATGACCCAAATTAACGAGGATGCAGGGAGAAATATGGTCCTTCTTAAAGAATTCTAATCAGCAGCTAACCATGCAGAATTCCCAGGGATGGAATAACTCTCCTGCAGGATCCATCTTCCACCTCCAGGATGATTCCTTCATCAACTTCTCCCCTCAACATTCCTTTCTCTACCTGAACAGCACCAAGATTTAGCTGCTCTTTAAAAGTTTTCTTCCAGGTTCTGGCAGCCCCCCTAAATTATTATTCCATGGGGATTCCCAGACATCCCTCCTTCCCAAGAAAGCAGCAAGTTTTCCTCAGGTTTCTGATGGGAATATTCTGTGCTTTAATTGGCCTTTTTTTGGGTGAAGCACCTCCCTTCCTCATTCATTTCTCTTTATTCAACTCATTTGAATCAGCCCTAAGTTTTCCAAGGTTTTCTAGACCAGATTCCTGTAAACATTCTGGTCTCAGTTACATCAAGGGAAAATTAAAATATCCCCGGAATGTGAGTGGGGTTATATCAGATTTTTCCCTGGATGTGAGGTTGGGTTTGGGTGACATCAGGGTCAGTTTTTATTTTTATTGCTTCATTTTGCAGTGACATTTTTGAAGCAGATTAATTCCCTTTTAACCTCACTCATTCTCTTCCTCTTCTGGGTATTTCCTCATCACTTGGCCATTAAATTTAGAAAAATTAATTTAGAAAAATTAAAGCCCTGTCTTAGTTCTTAGAGCTGAACTGAAGAGACCCTGTTTTGTTTTTCCAAAATGCAGATGAAGCATTTTTATCAACTACTTTTCCTTCATGTTTTTTTGCATTTTTGGTCAAATACCATAAAATATTGTATTTATTATAAAGCCATGATCCTCATCAGAGTCAACTGGAAAATTAATATAAGGATCAATATTATTTTCTAAGAAATGACCCCAAAAACTTGGCAAATATTCTCTTCCAGACCTTTTGTGTCTTCAGTGTTATTACAGAAGAGATCTTTGCTCCTCCTCATTCCCAATCTCTCCTTAATTATTTTATATTTTATTTTATTTTATTTTATTTTATTTTATTTTATTTTATTTTATTTTATTTTATTTTTTCTTATTTTTTCTTATTTTTTCTTATTTTTTCTTATTTTTTCTTATTTTTTCTTATTTTATATTTTCATATTTTATTTTATTTTATTTTATTTTATTTATATTTTCTTATTATTTTATTATTCCGTAATCCAAGACAAAATGAGAAGCCAGTGGTTTATTTTTTGGGGGGATTTTTTTTGTGTGTGCAGTAAGCTTTCTTGAGCAGCCACATTCCCCAGATCTCTTCAATTTAATTTAATTTTCTTTTTTTTCTTTTTTGGTTTTTTTTTCTTTTTTTTGAGAATCTGATTATTAATTTTTCATGTTGAAACCCAGTGAATTTAAACTACACCAGGAAGCTGTTTTGTCTTCACGCCTGGACACTGAAGCTGCAATTCCTTCCTGGATAAATCTGCTTTCTGGGAGTATTTAATTTGCCTAATTAATATTGATTTTATCACCGTAGAGTCTCTTGCTTCAAACCAACACGAATCCTGTGTGGACTCTGTGAAATTTCTCCTTGTGGGGACATCCAGGATGGCCAAGGGATGGGATCAGATGGGATCAGAGGCCTCTGGATGGGCTTCCAACATTGCTCTTGGTTTTTATGGCACAGAGACATTTCAACTAAGGCAGATCTTCACCTCCCACCCCTCTCATTCACAGAACCCCTCACATTCCCTTTCGGATCCTCCAGAAGGCTCAAATCCAAATGAATTTTAGGTGGTCTGTTGGAATAGAAGGGTGGTCTTGGGACCCTGAGTCATCTCTCAGCCCTGTGAGAAGTCTCAGAGGTCACTGGGATCAGGGAATTATGGAATCATGGAATGGTTTGGGTTGGAAGAGACCTTGAAGATCTTCCAGTTTCACCCCTGCCATGGCAGGGACACCTCCCACAATCCCAGGCTGCTCCAAGCCCTGTCCAACCTGGCCTTGGACACTGCCAGGGATCCAGGGGCAGCCAGAGCTGCTCTGAGCACCCTCACAGGGAAGAATTCCTTCCCCAAATCCCATCTAACCCTGCCCTCTTTCAGTTTAAGCCCAAATCCCATGGAATATCAGTACATGGCTCAGTTCACCCCTCCCTAATGATTGAATCATTAAAATCATTAATCTGATCCATCACTCGACCGAGGTGGGATTCTCCTCACTTAATTTTCTGTCCCTAATTGAAACGGGAGGAATAGATTTACCACCAGCCTTCCAAAGAGTAATTTCACGTTTTTTAGATAACTAAATTTATAATTGTCTCCTGGAGGTGATTTGGAGTCACCTCCTGGGGATATTTCACTTCCCAGTGGCTCAACTGAGGTGAGAAATATTTCACTCTCCAGCTACTTTGGAAGCCCCACCCTGAAATTCCTGGATGTAACTTTCCCAACGCCTCATTTTACAGCGGGGTTCTGCTGAGTCCTGCCCTTTCAGCTCAGGGCTGGTTTCACCCTTCGTCAGTTTTAAGGAAAGAGAAAGAAAAGTTGCTTTTTTGATTATTTATTTTCAATTTTCTGCCACTCAGCTCCCTGAATTCCAGCAACCCCTGTGCTATAATAAGCAAACAGCAGGCAGAAATACAGATTTATGGCAGAAATACACTTGGCCGGATCCCTTTTCCCTGAATATTCCCAAAAGCTGCGTGGTTCCTCCACTCCTCCAACCTCAATGTACATAACAAATTCCTTTTGTTTGTTTTTTGTCACTTCCAGGCTGAAAGTCCATAACTAACAGCAAATGGTGGTTTGTTTTCCATGCCATGGTTGTATTATTTATGTCCTGGCTGGGTTTATAACTTTCACTCCCCATTTCTCGAGGAAAGGCCTCTGATGGCCATTAATTTGATGATGTATCAGGAAGGAACGTGCCAGCACTTGTCTCCCAAGAAATTGGAATGGACGGGAATGGGTTTGGGCCGTTGCCAGATAATTGGGTTTGTGGGTTTTCCTACTCGGGGTGATTTGGACAGAAGAGCTGCATTTTAACATCTGTGTAAAACCAGAGGAAGAGAGGCAGGGCAGAAAAGCTGAGGGGGAATAAACAGCCACCTTTTCACCAAAAAATGATGGATTTTGGCTTCTCTCCATGATTAATCTGCCGAGTCCTGTCTCCACGATTCGGCATTTTACAGGGTGACAGGTGGGTGACACCGAAGGTGGAGATTGAGAGGGTGGAAAAGGCCGGGTTGGATGGGGCTTGGAGTAAAATAAGGAACTGATTGGGTGGTAAGAACCCTCTTGCCATCCCTGGAAGTGTCCAAGGCCAGGCTGGACAGAGCTTGGAGCACCCTGGAACAGCGGGAATCGTCCCAGTCCGTGGCAGGGAGTGGCACTGGATCGTCTTTGAGGTCTCTTCCTACCCAAACCATGCCTTGACTCCAACCAGATCTCCATTCAGTCCTTCCATGGCAATAAAACATATCTGGAAGGTGAATCCATCTCACCTGTCTCCGATGCCTAGGAGTAAATCATATTCCATCTATAATTACTTCTTTAAGTTGATATGGGGGGGTTTAGACAACAAGACTAAGCCTGGAATGATGTCATATTTTTATTACATTACTTAGTGGACTTTGAGGGGGAAAAATTGACTTTTCAGGCACAGAAGCTCTTTTTGAGTGACAGGCAGTGATAGGTTTTAAACTAAAAGAAGAGATTTAGGTTAGATTTTAGAAGGAAATTCTTCTCTGTGAGGCTTCCAGAGAAGCTGTGGCTGACCCTGGATCCCTGGAAGTGTCCAGGGGCAGGTTGGATGGAGCTTGGAGAAGCCTGGGATAGCGGGAGGTGTCCCTGGAAGTGTCCAGGGGCAGGTTGGATGGAGCTTGGAGCAGCCTGGGATAGTGGCAGGTGTCCCTGCCCATGGAATGGAACAGGATGAGCTTCCAGATCCTTCCAACCCAACTCATTTTGGGATTCTTCCAAACCTAAAGTGGATATTTTCTCCTGCCTTCCAGCTGCTGGGTTGTGACAAGCGAGGCGAGGAAGAGAGGCCAGGCCATGCCCTGGTGAGTTCAGCGTCTGTGACAAAGGAATTGGGCTGGGCTGGGTTTTATTCCTGGTTTTATATAAAATATTTATAGACTACAGGCTCAGGGGGGCCGTAACTGATGCGCAAAAGGAGGCAAACCCAAGCCAAGAGTGAGCAGTGGACCTAAAAAACCATCCAGAGCTTAGAGACAGGGAGAGGCTCCCTCTGATATCCACGGTGGGAAAATCCTTTGGGATATTGGGGCCACACTTAATTGGCCGATGAGGGAATTAATAACAAGTCCCTGTCTGCAGGAGTCTCAAGATTTATTCCAGAGTTGTGGGTTTTTTTCCCTTTACAAGACACAAAATGAGCTGTTTGTAATAAGGAAGGAGTGGGTGGAGTTCTTTCTATAGGATGTGGGATCATTCCCGGCGTTTATCAGATGGATCACGGAACGGGATGATTTCATTGTCTGGAGTGACCAATATCCCCGTCTCCAAGTAGAAACATGCGAAAACACTTAGAGATGGAGAATTCTCTCCAGAACTCCTGGAAATTGTTCCATAAAATCCAGCAGGATTCGCCTCAGCACCTTCATCCTCAGTTTTTCCCTTCTCACAGAGGTAGGAATTTGATATCCATTGGGATGTCCCACTGCTGGCTCACCAGACAACACAAACTCAAAGTCAGGAATCACCTGCCCAGGAATTAAAAAAACCCTCACTGTGCACACAAGAGAATGAAACCATGAAAAGTGTTTAAATACACAAAATTAAAGTCAAACACAAGGAAAAATAAATGTCACTGTCATCATTTGAAACCATCACTGAAAATCTTGTTTATTTTTACCTGGATATGATGGCTCCTTGTCACTATTTCCCCTTGAATTATTTTGGGGTTAAACCAATGAATATTTCACTACTCTGCACGTGATTATTTTCAGTTGAATTTATCCTATGGAAAATATATATTTTTTAAATTACTCTAAGATAAACAGGATTTATTTTTTTTTTAAATTAGAATAATATCTTTTTATGGTGACATTTTGTTATTTTGGGTGATTTGTTCTACACGTGGAGATAGATTTTACTTGCAAGAACAAAACATCCTGGCCTTGGAAACTTCCAGGGATGGCAAGAGGCTCTTCCCACCCAATCAGTTCCTGATTTTTAATTAAAATCCTCTCAGAGGGTGAGACATGGAGCAGTGACAGGGCTGGTGGAGGTCCCAGAGAACAAATCAAGGAAGGGATTTGCCTGATTCCCAAAAACTCGTTCAGGAAGAAGTTGTGTCCTGGTGTGGTGGGAACTGTTGGTTCAAGAGGGTTCAGCTCCTCCTTGTCTCTCTCCCATTTTTTCTGGGATCTGGGGATGAGGTGGGAATGTGGAGAATCCCCACATGAATTCCTGATTCCACCTGGATCTGGTGCCTTCCCTTAGAAGGAGCAGGAATAACAGGGCGATGTCAAACCTCGGCTGCTCAACCTCAATCGTGGAATTATGGAATATGCTCAGGGAATGGAAGGGATTGGAAAGGAACTGTGGGTATTTAGTGGGTGATTGATAAAGGACAAAGAGTG
>NC_031769.1:1562108-1588750 GCF_001522545.3 Parus major
TTTCCTTTTTTTCTTCCCTTTTTCCTTTTTCCTTTTTTTCTCCTTTTTCTCTCCTTTATTTTTCCTCATTTTCTTTTCTAAAATAATCACCTTCCCTCTATCTCAAGGCTCTATATCAGACTCTCGTGGAACAAAAACAGGAGGATCTGCTTCAAAACCTACTCCTGTTACCCACTTTTGCCACATTCTTAAACAAATCCTTGCGGACCAGATTTTCCAAAAACCCCCTCTCTTAATTAGAAAGGCTCTACAGTGGCTAAGAACTCTTCTTTTTGTACCAAATCCTAAGACATAAAGGGCTTTTTGCTTCAAAAATCATCTCAGAGCGATCTTCGTCCTCGGCTCCACGACCACTTCCCTGAGAATAAAGAACCTGAAGAGAAAATCCAGACTGAGTAAAAATCGGAAATAAAATTTTCCTCATGTTTCAATCTGTTGAAATGAGATATTAAAGAGTGGAGTGAGGGATTTTATTTTAAAAAAATAAAAATATCCCTGTGATGGGAAATCAATTCTTGGAAGGGTTTTCATCCACCAGCACCAACACAGAGGTCTGAGTGTGTCAGGAATCAGCAAAACAATTCCGTAAGCAAGAACACGGAGGGACGAGGTTTAGGACTTGCCTGGCAATGAGGAGAAATTTTTCCCATGGAATTTGCAATTCCTTGGGAGCAGGAAGATCACAGATCTGTCAGAACCGATGCTGAGCTCAACAGCCCAAGAATGACATCAGCCCCGAACCCCACCCACCGCTGGCCGAGCGGAAAGTCGGATAAATCCCGCTGGATGCATCCCCTTAGGAAACCAGCCCATCTGCCAGCCCTTTTCCTTGGGGCTGCTGTCATCCTGGACGCTCTCCTTCCTGGCTGGAGAGCGCCAGGAAGCCTTTGGAAAGTGGGTAATAATGGTTTCATGTTAATAGGGAATGGCAGCCTTGGAAGTGGCGGTGTGTCTGCGAACTCAAACGGGACCCCACAGCTCTCGGAGCATGTGTGGGAATCCCACAAAGCTTTGAAGCGCATCCAAAGCACACAGCCCCTTTAATTCCCCTGTAATTGCCAGTGTCAATAGTCGGCGGGGATCCTTGGGTCATTTATTGTTTTAATCTGGGAGCGCCTGGCAGGGAGGGATGCGGTGGCAGCGAGAGGGGAGAGGGGGAAGAAGGAAAATCCCTTTGTGCGCTGGGAGGGCAGGGAACACAATGGGAATCAAAGGACACCCAGGGGACAGCGGGAAACAGCACCAAAGCTCGTCTGGGGTTGTCTGCAGAGCTCATCCTGCTCCTTCCCTGGTGCTTTGCCAAAACCGTGGTGGTGGAGCCAGAGGGGAAGGAGCTCTTGGCATGTGAAGGAGACAGAGCCTCTTTTTGTCCTCCTTCTCTTTGCTCCGGTGAAATCCCGCTGAGATTCCCCCAGGGATGGTTCCAAAGCGGCCGTTTCCTATTAGAATGAGACTATTTTTACTCTATCTCTGCTGAAGCTGGCCAGGGCAGGTCCGTAGGGCTCCAAGTGGCCTTTGATTATCAGAGGAGTTATAAAATTCTTCGAGTTCCTCCAAGGAGTAAAGCACCTATTTCCACGCAGAGTAAATATTCCAGCTATGAGCTGCTTGGCTCCTGGCTCCTGACATGGATTTGGGACCCCTCCTGCCTTCCAAAGACTGACATTCCCTTTTCTGCACCAGACAGACTGACAGAAAATAAACTGAAACGTTCTTTAAAAAAGTCTAAAGTCTCTGGGTTTGGAGCATGACTTTCCAGGAGGTTTCCATGCCTGCAGGTCACTGAGGTTGGGAAGATCCTCACCTGTATTTTTGCAAATTCTGAGCTTTACTGGTGCATTTTCTTGGTCCATTTTAAACTTTTTGAAATAATTTTGAGGAGTAGAAGGGTGATCTTTTCTGCAAAAACAAAAACCCAAAAGGAGGGGGGATATATGCGCCTTGTGGGTAGTTGGGAAATGAAATATGGAATGGCTTTTGTTGAGAGGGACCTTAAAACTCATCCTGTTCCACCCCTGCCAGGGCAGGGACGCCTTCCACGATCCCAGGCTGCTCCAAACTCTGTCCAACCCGGCCTTGTGCAATTCCAGGGATTCAGGGGCAGCCACATCTTCTCTGGGAATTCCATCCCAGCCCTTCAACATCCTCTCAGCATCCTCTCCGCCAGGAATTACTCACCCAGCCCTGCCCTCTGGCAGTGGGAAGCCGTTCCCTGTGTCCTGCCACTCCAGAGGCTTGGAAATTGTCTATTTCCATATTTCCATATTTCCTTATTTCTGTATTTCTGTATTTCCATATTTCCATATTTCCTTATTTATGTATTTCTGTATTTCCATATTTCCATATTTCCTTATTTATGTATTTCTGTATTTCCATATTTCCATATTTCCTTATTTTCAAATTTCCCTATTTCTTGCAGGCTTCCTCCAGGTCCTGGAAGGTCACACTGAGCTCACCCCAAAGCTTCTCCCCTCCAGGTGAACATTCCCAGCTCTCCCAGCCTTTCCTCCATCCCTGGGATCATCCTGGTGCCTCCTCTGGATCTCTCCAGCAGCTCCGGCTCCTTCCCGTGCTGGATCCAGGGCTGGGGCCTCACCTGAGCGGGGCCAAGGGGCAGAATCCTCTCCCTTCACCTGCTGGCTGTGGAACCATAGAGAGCAAACAGATCCTGAAGGTTTTTTCTATAGAGAGACAAAGAAAATGAGGGGAAACATTTGCAGAAATTATCACAGAAAGAAAATCAAATTGCACCAACTTCTTCCTGTTTCCATTTTTCCACATCCAGCAGAACCCAGTGCTTTGCTGGTGACTGGGAACCCTTCAGAGGATGGGAGCCACTGCCAGGGCTCCACAGATTCCAAGGAAAGAGCCCTCTATGCCCTGAGGTCCCTTTACTCATTTTTTGGGTGGTGTCTCCTCTCCTTCATTCCCTTTCCCTTCACAGGGAGCAGAGTGGCATTGTCCCTAAATCCTGAGGCGGCTCCCATGCTGGAATCCCAGCTGCTCAGTGGCTTCTCCTCTCCAACCCTGCTCCTTTATCCCAAAACTAAAAGGTTTAACAAGAGGGAATTAAGCTGATTTTCCCAGCCAGCCCTCAGGAGTTGTTCACTGGGATTCATCTCTCCCATGGGCAGCTCCAGGGTAAGTTTTTCTGATCTTTCAGCTGGATTATTTTTATTCCTCTTTCTCTATTTTTTTTTTATTTTTTTATTTTTTTTTTTATTTTTAAGTGAAAGGTATCATGTTCCGAATTAAACCCCTGGAAATTTGCCAGCGGTGTTACAAACCTGCCTAAAATATGCTGAGAAAAGGAGGAAAAAAATTGGGTTTTGGAGAGGGGAAAAAAAAAAAATAATTCTGGTAAAAGTCTTTCCAGCATAGGGATATCTGTGAAACAATTTATGGGAACTCTAAACTGGTGAGGAAAATGCCTGAAAGGTGAATTTCCTTCAGGCAGGACACAGGGAATCAAGGAAGGCATTTCCCTGATTTAGCAATTCCTTCATGGATGAACGTGGCCACAAATTTCTGCAGGCTCTGGAGTGGATATCCCGAACTTTTTGATGAAAGGGTGAGCTCCAGGTATGTCACGGATTCTTCACAAGCCTCATTTGTCAGCACAAATCTAAGAGCACCTGGGATGTCCAGGTGGATCCTTGGTGCCTCATTCCATACCTGAATTCCTGCGTCCCTTGGGCACTTTGGATAAATTATCTGAGGCGGTGATGAAATAAATAACTCCCAGTCGGGAAACTCCGTGCAGGCTAAGGAAAAAACCAAACCAAAAACCAAACCCAAATCATTCCCATTCCTTCTATCCCTCCTCCTCCTTTATTTCTTCATATTTCAGGGATAAATACTCGGTGGAAAAGAGAGGGTTTGATACAGATCTTAAATAAACTTCTCTACAGCACCACAGTTAAGACACTTCTTGGAGAGGTAAAAATCTCTGCAGTCTATTCCTGCTGCGAGCTGATTTGGGAAATCCTCAGGAAATCCTCCGGAAAACGCAACCTGTGGGAGAGCCAGCCCCTCTCTGTCCACTTCAAAGAATTTTTAGGGATATTAAGTAGATTTGGAGGAGACATTATTAGGAAGGAATCATTTTCTGTGGGAGATTGGGCCCTCCTGGAGCAGCAGCTGGAAGTCAGGTGAGATATTCCAAACTGTGGGAATTAATCCAGGGATTGTAGGTGGAGGTAAAGCCCTCAATATTACCTTTGAGTGTGAGTATGGCAAGTTCTACATGAAATTCCTGCTCTTTTCCTACCAGAGCTCCTTTAAAATGCTCTGTCCTGTATGGAAATGGTGATTTTAAGTCCTAGACCAGCCCCTCTGATTGCAGCTCCGATATTTATTTGGGATACGGACAGAAAAAGCAAACTCAAATCAAATACTTGTAACAAGAAAAGTTGTTTTCCGAAGAGGAAAATAAACACGGCCTGGAGAAGAAAATAAACTTTCCCTACAGGAAAACCTGAAATAATGTTCATTTCCATTTATTTTTTAAATGGTTTATTTCAAACTTTCTTTAAAATATAATAAAAATCCCACTTTTGAGAGAGGTGCTGAGTTGAAGGAAAACATTCACCTCATTGGAATTTCAGTTTTTCTCCGTGTAAACTTTGGAAACACCAAATACAGCGGAACTACAGCCTCCAAGAAATGTAAATCCTATATTTTAAACACATATTTTAATAGCAATTCTCCTGAAGGTTTTTTTTAAATTATTTTTAATCAGAGGATGGCTCTGAATCTGTACGAACTCCATAAACACTGAAATTTAAATTTGGATAATTGCTCCAGCTGTGCTTTGGGAAGTCCAGCCCTTCCCCAAAGATTACATTTGGGAAAACGTAATGTTTTGGAGACGCTTAATTCCATGTACAGCCTGTTCTGTGGGAATCCCAAAGTGCTGATGGAGCCTGTGTCTGGTGCAATCCCACCCCTGAGTTCATTCCCTGAATTCTGCCAGGGAAAGGACGGGAAAAACAGGACCTGGACTCTGCAGAGAAGATTCCTGGTCCAGCCCAATCCAGGGACAGGTCGTTCCCTGCCTTGAACCGGGAGAAGTTGGGGTAAAACTGTGGGAAGCAGCTCCAAGTGGAAGTTCTTCCCTGTTTTCTCCTTTTGTTTCCCTTCTATCGCTCAGAGAAATGGGCTCTTTTGTGGGATTCAGCTCCTGAGCTCTGGAATGTTTTATGGACAGAGTGGTTGGGTCCTCACCTCACAATTCCAGCGGGATTTTGCCAGAGCTTCGTGTTTTTCTTTCTGACTTTGGATTTGCAAGGACCTTGCTTTAGAAACAGGTTAAAAACATGAAAAACCATTTTAAAGGATTAAAATGAGAAAAAAACCAAGGATATCATGAACTGGGACTACTCCTTGTGTTAGGATAACATCCACAGGGACGAGGAGAGGTTGGGAGCTCGCTGGGGAAGACACGAAATGAATCCTCAAGAAATG
Organism: Parus major; assembly: GCF_001522545.3. Lineage (NCBI taxonomy): Eukaryota > Metazoa > Chordata > Aves > Passeriformes > Paridae > Parus > Parus major. The sequence goes on from NC_031769.1 coordinate 1,567,575, forward strand.
ACTTCAAGAATAAACCTGCTCCCATTACACACTGAAACCTTTGGATCCACAGAGAATTCCCAATCTTATTCCTCTACGGCCCAAACACTGCCACACACACAATATCCTGAATATTTTCATGGTCTAATCCATGTTCCAGGAGAACTCCCATAATTCCCATAATCTCCTCCACAGGATTAAGATTTCCCCTCCTGCACCTTTGTGTCCTTTTTTTTTATTTTGTTAAGATGATTTCACTGCACAAATAAATTCCTCAATCCCATCCCACAACCAGCCTCTCATCCTTGTCCAATGCACCTATCCCAAACTGAACAATGGGATTCAGGTTTTTATTTAGGGGTTTTTGGGGGAAATTAAGTAGGAAAATAAAAGGGGATTGTGAAATTAATTCAGGATGAGATGAACAGGGAAAAATAATCTTGAAAAAAGGAAAAAGAATGTTTGTATTAGTACTAAAAGCAGATGTCCTTAATTATCCAAAATTAAAACAAAATTAATAGGAAAAATGAAACGGAATAAACAAGACATAAGAAGATGGCAAAAATTCCTTCTTGAAACTTTTGCCTAGTTTTTTTTCCTCCAAAAATTAGCTTTTATCCCCTGAGTAAAGATTAAAAAAGGTATTTTGGAGAGGACAGTGTTTTCCATGAAAAGAATGATGCGGGTTACACTGAATTTCCCAGATTCCCAAGAACTCCTGGAAGGTTATTCCCAAGCACTTTTGGAGCTCTCACCTCTGATATTCCTCTCCTTCCCAACCTTATAGCAGCACCAGAGGAGCACGTGCCACAAATTCCTTTTCCTGTTTCCTCTCTCCACCAAGTTTGGAGTTTATTATTCCCGTAAAAATAATTGGATTTGCTGTTGGATTTTCCCAAGGACTGAAGAGCTGGAGGGCTGCTGCAAAATGGGCCTTTCCTCTGGAAATCGTTGGTGCTCCTTTCCTGACCCAGAAATCCAGAGTCAATAGGATACTTTATGGAATTCCTTAGTGGATGAGGAGAAGAGAGACCTGGCCTGATATTCATGACCGTGTGGAGAAGGTGAACCAGCAGGAAAAGGGACATTGGGAAAGCTGTGGGCTCGATGCTTTTTGGGATTGATCCACGAAAAGAGTTTCTGCCTCAGTGCTGATAGGTGAGGAATTCATCCAGTTGGGATGGAATAATTATCTCCATCTCTAGTTTGGATTCTCAGGACCCATTCAAAAGCAGCAAGGAATTATGGAGAAACAGGAAGTCCTCCAGCGCTATCCGTATCCTTGACAAGTGCATCTCTCCAGGAATTTACCTGCTGGCCAGACTGGGAGGCACAGATAACATTTCCTGGCCAAGGTGCAGATGGATTTGGATTGGGATCCAAGAGGCTGGATAAGGGCTGACTTTAACTCTCCCATTTCCTCCAAAAAATCCCCCAAAATGCACCAATAAGTCTGGAATCAATATGAAGTGGCAGCAGTGAGCACGACTGCAAAATCTTGTCTAGCTCGTCCTTCTCTCCCTGTCTTATTCCGGCTGTGCAGCTCCCGTGTGATGACTTTGGAGGCTGGAATGTTTTCCATCATCCCATTCCCACAGACTGAAGGAAAAGTGCCCTCAAGTCCTTCTGCAAAGGCGAGGGAAGGGGAGGAGGGGGTGGCAGAGGGCAGATTTCCCAACTCCTGGCCTTGTGCCTTGTCTTGGAAGGGCTGGGATGGCCCCCCAAGTTAGTCCAAGCTTGGAGACGGCTCAGGCCGTGCCTGTTGTGACTGGAACACGTCAGGAGACAAGGGATCCAATCCCAGCGGTGCCGTTCCCAACCCGTGCCATCAATTAACTCATTAAAAAGTGAAATTCAGAGCAGCGGGAGACATCAAATGAAAAGATTTGCAAACGAGTCCTCCCCACTGGGCCTTTCAGGGATTTCTGTGAGGTCCTTTTGCCGCTGTTTGGCTTTCCCACCATCTCCTGTCACTTCCTGCATGAACTCCATTCCCTCTGAATCCCAAAGAAAGTCCCTTTTTTCCGTCCCTTCTGAGGCGTCATTGTGGCTTTGCTCCCTGCCAGAGGCAAACCTCCAGCTGCCCTCAGGAAATGTCCCCGTCTCTCCTCATTCCCTGGGCTCCTGGCCAGAGGCCTCTCTCCCTCTGGTCACTCCCTGGCCTCAGGAAGCTTTTCCCAGCTGAGTCAGCTCAGGTATTTTCAGGAAAGAAAATTCCACTTCCACCGTCCCAGGCTGCTCCAAGCCCCGTCCAACCTGGTCTTGGACATTTCCAGGGATGGGGAATCCACATTTTCTCTGGAACTCTGTGCCAGGGCCTCACCAGCTTGGATGAAAATTACAATTAGGTCTCTCTGGAGCCTTTTCTATTCCAGGCTGAACAATCCTCAACTCCAGCTCTTCCAGCTGTGATCCATGGGAATGCTAAGAGGGAAAATGAGGTGCCTTGATGGCAAAGGGAAAGTGGGCAGAGAGGTACCATGGATGGAAAATGGGAAACAGGGAAAAGAAACCTCCAAGGGAACCATCCAAGGAAAACCCAGCCTCTCCCAGTCTCACTTTCCCCTCAGGAAAAGGCTGAAATGTTTCCCAAGGAAGCAGCGGAATTCTGGCTGTTGGGAGGATTTTGCACTCCCCTGGAGCGAACATTGGCAATTCCGCAGGAATTAATAATCCCAGGGTGGTGTCCATGGCATCCCCGGGGCAGGATTGGGAGCTGTTTATGTCTGTTGGCCTGATCACGCCCCACTCGATGCCAAATCTTTGCCAGTGACTGACTCAGGCACTAAAATTCTGCTTTTTTTATTCCTGCCAGATGTTTTTTTTTTTTTTGTATTTGGCACAGAACTTTCCAGGGTGCCTTTCAATCATTCCTGCTCTCCATGTTCCTAGAGAAAATTCCTTCTGCTGAGTTTTCTCCCTCTAAACCATCCCCAAATATCCCAATGTGCTGTGAGGATATTCTGAAATCTCGAGGATGGTTCTTTTTCTTGCACCATGCGCTTGGAAATGCAGAAAAAGGAGCCTAAAATCCAAGGACTGAAGGGTGGAGGAGCAGGAAGGGCTCCAGAATCCATGTGGACACACAGGATCACTCTCCCTCCCTGGAGACTCATAAATTAACTGGATAAAAATAAATTAAACTAAATAAATTAACTGGATAAAAATAAGCATTTACAAGGATCAGCCACCACTTTTTATTTATTTTTTGTCTTGTGCCACACCAATGGAATCAACAGAGCCGGGATTGAATAACGATAGGACAAATTGTTCCAAGGAATGGGCTCAGAAGACAGAAAAAAAAATAAGGGATGGAGGTATTTTCCCATATGGATTGGAAATGTTTTCCTCTTCCTAGAAGGGAGAAACATTGGTAATTATTTTCAGGACAAATCTGTCAGCAAAAGGGTGGAATTGTTCTTTGAATTCCATGATTAATGACCCAATAAATCTCTATCCTAAGGATTAGGAAAGGTGAGGAAAGATTTGCTGTCTAGAGACAGCTCAGACTCATCCATAAGTTATGAACTCTTGTGTGATAATTGGGAATATTTTACATCCACTGAAATTCCTGCCTGGAATTTAGTGCCACACCTCCCGTGGGGATTGATGGATCCTCCTTTCCCATTTTGCTCCCCCGATGATTTTCCCAGACTCGGTCACTGGGTTCAGTGAACTTCAAGCCTCTCCCCTTCCAGGGCTCCGGAATTTCTTCCTGGCATGGAGACAGGATTGCTCCTTGCCAATGACTCAGAGCTGGCAGGAGGGAAGGGACTTCCTGAAAAACACATTGCACGTGTCCAGTTGGGCAAGTTATCCGTGGTGAAAACCTTTGCTGCCTGGCATCAGGGACGGGGTTGGGAATCTAGAAAGGGAAGAGGGAGGTAAATTCCAGATATTACCAGATCTATTTCTGGAGCTGGCCTTGGTGGAGGGGGGGAAAATAAAAATGGAAAAAACTCCAAATTCTGTTTTCACACTGACAGAAAATGGGATAAATAAATGGTGACATGATAAGGAGTGGAAGGAGAATAGGAGTGGGACTGTACCAGAAGAAAAAGAGGGATGGCTGCCATCACATCTGGATGTGGCCCTGGAAGTGGCAGGGATATCCATATATTTTAAGGGTTTTTATATAATTATATATTATATAAAATTTTATGTATTATAAATATTAAATATTTTATATTTTAATCCATATATTATATATATATCCATATATATATATATATATATATAGGGATAGGAAGTATAAATTGAGGTCAGTCCCCATCATCTCAGGATAAAACACTGGGAATATTCCCTTAAATATCCCCTGAACAAAGCCATGCATTCCTTAACCAGACATGGAACTCCTCTTCAGCATCCCCAAATTCTCTGGGAATCTTTCACTTTCCACATGTGGATGTCATTGCCACAGAACTGAAGTTTCCTGTGAAATGCCTGTAAAATTTAAATTTCTCCACATTCTCCCATTCCTTTGCCCGGTGGGTTCCCAGTAGAGAAGTGAACTGTGGGACAGATGGGATTTATCTTTTAGGATATTTCTGGAAGGCTGGACGTGCAGACAGGAGATAGCACAGCCTCCACTGCTGCTCTGCAAGAGGCTTCTTGGAGTTTGTCCCATGCCAAGAGCTTTCTCCTGCTTGGAATCCAGCTGCTTCCAGAACATTCCAAGGAAACTAAATATGGGTTCTCCACAAAGGTCTCCATGAAGATGCTCATCCCAGAGCATCTCTGTTGGTATCAGACACCATTCCTGACCCGAGTGACCTCTGGAATTGGGATCCCACATTGATAAATACCCAGGAATTGTCTTGCCATGGAAAAAAAAAACCCTTTGGATTCTGGAGCTTGGCTTATCCCAGTCCAGCTCCCTGTTTTGGCAGCAATTCCTGGGTGGGGTTGTCTTGAGGGAATCATTCCACCCCTCCCCTTGGATTCTCCAGCAAGGAAAATCCCAGTGCTCACCCAGAGTGACGTTAACCTTAATTCATTAATTAAGGACTATTATAATATTAAATGTATTATATTTATTCATTATACATTTTATATATATATAATTTATATATATATATAATTATGTATTTAATTATATATAAATATATTTAATTATATATATAATTATGGATTTTACATATATATGTAATATATATAAAATAAGTAAATAAATAATAAATAATAAATACGTATATTTCCATATCTATCTATCTATCTATCTATCTATCTATATATATTAAATAAGGATCTTGGCCTCCTCACACTCCTGGGATGAACGTGCTCCCTCTCCTCTACAGAGCTGGCTGGTGGGGAAATCAGGGAAAATCAAGGAAACGAGGAAAGCAGGTGGGAACAACCCTCCTCAGGACGAGGAGACACTTAATAAAACCATCCATAAGTGTTGAAAAATACGTTCTTTTAATTCTTTTTTTTTTTTTTTTTTTTTTTTTTTTTGGGCTAGGATTTGGTCCTCCTGACATGGAGGTTTTTAGGAAGAAGTGGGACAGAATTCCAGACCTAGGCTTGGAATCACGCAGCCATTCAGAAATCAGTATGAGTCCTTAGAAATACAGCACTAACAGGCGTCAAGTTGCTGAAAAATCCCATATTCCCCAAAATAAGAGGAAGCAAGGAAGGAAGCGAACCTCAGGAAGTCGTTTTGGAATTGCAGCATCTCCCGGGACTCCTCCTGGAATGGTGCCTCCTGTCGTCCTCCTCTCTCCCCCAGGGATAATCCAGCCAGAGGGGGAAGTTCATGGAGGAAGAAGGAAATGGAAAAACAATTTTTCCATTTAATTCTTCCAATTTAACTTGCTTCTCTGCTGGGAGAAAGGTAAAAATAGAGTGTTGCAGCTGTGAGAGACTGGAATCAATTGGGAGACTGGGCTTGGTTTTCCTTGGAAAAAAATTACAGCTGCTGTTGAATTTCAAGCCTTTCAAATGAAGATGAGGAGAACAAATTGAATTTGAAATGAAGATCCCATAAAGGTGACAAAGGACCAAACTCCAAGTGATAAATGCAGGATTTTACATGGAAAAACGGCACAGGAATGACTCTGCCACAGGTGAATCCAGCATGGAATTCCCTCAGCTGGGAGTTTCCCTTCCTGCACTCCCTACCTGAGGCTCAAACTCAAAGTTCACACAGATAAATGATAAATAAAACAGGGAAGAGCCAATTTCCAGCCCCAAAAAACCCAGCAGGATAATCTTATGTCCATAAATCTAAACTCTCTTCCATCCCAACCCAAAAAATTCCCAGTGGGAAACTGCCTGGCTGCGCTCTGCATCCCACAAAAAAGCAACCAGAGAAATTCCACATTCCTCTTCCTACCCCAGCATCAGGAGCTGGGATCTGAGTTCCACCTTCTCGACATTTAAAGCTGTTTTGTGATTCCAACACATCCAAATCTGGAGCCGGATCCAAATCCACACTCTGGGAATTCATGGGAAGCTCAGAATTTTCACAGCTTGAGCGACAGGTTGGACTGGAAATGATTCAACCTTCTCTTCAAAGGCTACAAATTTGGGATTCTCTCCTTCATGGCCTTAAAAAATGTCAAGTATTTGATGAAAATAGAGGGGAAAGGTCACCTTTTCCCACTAAAATTTGGATCAAATTTGGTTTTTTGTGTGTACATTTGGACAACAATCACATCTAATTTCAATGATATGTTTTGATATATTAATATATTTTTTATCCGCTTTAATTTAACTCTATATTTTAACCAGTGGAAGTGGAAGTGTTTCAAATATAATCAAACTTTTTCTAAGGAGGTGAAAAATTAGAACTTTTTGGGCTTGATTTTTACCCCAAATCAAGTCAGAATCCTCAAGCAATTCTAAAGGAGTGAAGTCTCAGGGTGATTTTTAACAACAGCAACAGAACTTTTGAATCCTCTCACTGTTTTTTAGGATTTCAACCACCAAATTCACATTATGGGAGCCCAAAATTAAAAATTATTTCAAGTAGATTTCATTAATGGTGCAATTGAATGAGATTTATTTCTTCTCTCACATGAAAACACTTTTGTGTTCAACCACCACCTAAGGAGGAAGGTTAATTGTGAATTCTGATGCCCAGAGTTTGGTTTTGATGGGGAAATAAAGAAAGATTTTTGAATTGGCTGCTCCAATTGTTCCTTGTTCTCTTTTTCATCACTTTTTGAATTAATTAATCTCATTTTAGAGCAGCTAAAGGAAGTAGATGAGTGCAATTATTAATTTTGAAATAGATGTGCAATAAATTGAAGTTCACTTTAAGAATATTTAAGATACTGGAGATGAATTTCTGTCTATGAATGTTCCAGAGACCGAATAATTGTTCTTTCAATAAGTGAATATTAAAATTAAATAAATAAATAATTTAAAATATAAATAAATATTTATTATTTTTAATTTTTTATTTTATTTTTTATTTTAAATTTTGATTTTCATTTTCATTTCTCATTTTAATTTTTCATTTTGTGTTTTTTGATTTTAATTTTAAATTTTGCATTTTGATTTTCATTTTTCACCTTTATTTTTACTTTTAATTTTTTTATTTCTATTTCTTATTTTTAATGCTTTTATTTTATTTTTTTAATTTTCATTTAAAAATTTATTTTCACCTTTATTTTTACTTTTAATTTTTCATTTCTAGTTCTTATTTTTAATGTTTTTATTTTATTTTTTTAATTTTCATTTAAAAATTTATTTTCACCTTTATTTTTACTTTTAATTTTTCATTTCTAGTTCTTATTTTTAATGTTTTTATTTTATTTTTTTAATTTTCATTTAAAAATTTATTTTCATTTTTATTTTATTTTTCATTTTTATTTTAATTTTTTATTTTATTTTAATTTTTATTTTATTTTTAATTTTTATTTTTTTCCCAACCTGTGCTATGCCTAAAAAATCCAGAGCCAGTCTTGACTCAAATCTCTGTTTTCTGGGAAGTCTAAGATTAATCCCAGGGATTGTTTGGTTCCGTTTCTGACATCTCTTGGCTCTTTGCTACGTGTGATGCCACGACTCCGAGTTATTTTTGGGAGCACACGTCCACCTCCACACCCTGCTCCGTGTGAAATATGGGCAGGATTAAACCCTGAGGAGGGGACCTGTCAGCTTCCAGCAGAAATGGTTCATTCCCGCCTTTCCTTGGGAAAAATTCACCTCACAGCCGTGGAAAAGGAGGCGTCCGCTTGTCAGAAGGAATCGCAGCTCTCCTCATAAATCACTGGAGATCATCCGGCGGAGCCGGCGGGATCCGAAGAGCGTCCAAACGTGGGAATGTCATTTCCTGCTGTAATGACTGCCAGCTCGGATCTGCCCAACATCTGCTCCGGGCTGGAGGACACGAGGTCTCCTGAAGGAGACTTTGTCCTGCTCAGGAGCTCCGTGAGGGCCTAACGAGGTGTTTGGGAGCACAGGGAATCATGGAATGGGTTGGGTTGGAATGGACCTTCGAGATCATCCCATTCCAACCCCTGCCATGGGCAGCGACACCTTCCCTGGCTTCTCCTGGCCCTGTCCAACCTGTCCTTGACATCAAATGGAAAAAAAACCCCATTAAATACAAGGAATAAGCACCTTATTTCACTTACAGACACCTAAATTTACTGTTCTGTCCATAAAGTCGACCATGAGGGATCATTTTTCCTTCATTTTATCCGATCTCCTGGAAAACATCAATGTTTGTGACCTTCTCCTACCCAAAATTCCACCGAGCAGCCGGAGGTGCAGCTCCTCTGTGCCTGGTTAAATCCAGGGGCTGCTGCCACATTTCTCCTGTCCTCATCGATCCAGCAGGAAACTTTCCCGGTGGGAATCAAGTCTGGGCAGGTGTGAGCCTTCCTGAAAACCTCATCCCCTTTCCTGGGTCTGGTAAGTGAAATCCTCCTGTGCAGAAAATCCTGCTCGGAAAAGCCAGTGCCCATAAAGGAGACGGAGGAGTCCGACAGCTTCATTTGAATAACGAGAGAGGCCACTGGGGGTTTCTCCCTTGAGGTTTTGGAGGGCCTGGCCACATTTTGATAGGGGAGATCTCTTTACAAACCATTCAGTGGGTGAAGGGATGGGTTTGGAATGGGGCTCAATGTCTCTCTTAACTTTGAGCAGAAGGTTTGAGCCAGAACCGGGCACTTTGGCTCCTGAAACAGCCAGTTGGGGCTGCACAAGCCCAAACTTCTTAACTTTGGGGTAAAAGGATGGGTTTAGGGGGGGTTTGTGGCAGGTGGTTTGGGAAGGCTGCACCTCCCAGCTACCTTGGAAGGAAGAGGGCAATAAGCTGGAGTTTGGAATAAAAGGAGGCTCCAACTCTAAAACCTGGAGAGAGAAAACCCTGTGGGCTGTGCCCCACTGACCTCTCCCTTTATCCAAATAAATCTGCAGGACTCCTCTGTCTCCTTTATGGACATGGCTTTTCCCAGTGGGATTTTGAGTTTTTTATCCCAAACTCCCGTCCTCACGGTGCCCTCTTCCTTTCCTCATTGCTGAGGTACCAGGAAGGTGCAGCTTTCCCGAGCAGCCTCCCATATCCCCCCAAAACCTGTCCTTTTCCCCCAAAGTTTGGAAACTCAGCCTTTGTGGCTGTTTCAGGAGTCGAACTGTGGCTGGAAATGGGGACAGATGTTAAAGCCCATCCCAAAGCCATTCACACCCTTCCCCTCACCCATGGAATTGTTTGTGAGGACATCAGCACAGATCTTCCCTATCGCTCCCAAAATCCCTGCCCAGGGGAGTCAACAGGGATCACATCACTCAGGGGAGTCACTCCTGGTTCTCCCAGCACGTGGATCTGCTGCGCATCCAAATAATCCCACTTCAGGTGGTTTCTGCCCCTTGGAATAAACAGATTCCATCCAGATTGGTCCTAAATCAGGATAAATCCATGGAAGCACTGTATGACTTCAGCTGTAGGAATAAAAAAGGACGGATCACAAAACCAGCCCAGCAAAGTTGGCACAGTCCAAAATGGAATTGCTGCTGTTTAGTTGATACCTTTTTAACTGCTTCCTAATTAGGATTGGGAAGGGAGATTAAAAATCAGGACAATTTTCTACATTAAAGTAGGAAAAAAAAATCAGAATTATGATCCTTTTCTTTTTTTAAAAAAAATAAAGCTTCAAGGAGTAAGAAGCAAATTGGTTAAAAACCAGGTGCCAAAACCACGGGAGAACCCGGCAACTGTGAGAAATAAATAAAATCCCTGTGAGATTTTTGCTTTTTTCCAATCAGATAAAAGTGGGAACGCACAGAGGGAAAAACTGAGCCCTGATGTAAAACTTTGTCACTCCTCCAAAGTGTCACCACCACAGAGATCTTACAAAATCAACACCGGCTGAAGAGAGGATGAATCTCCGAGTCAGTGCTTCAGAGCCAGGACGTGGCTCCATCAAATCCCTGTCCCTGGAGTCCGGAAAAGAAGGAAAATAAATGTGAATATGTTGGAATCAGCGTCTTCCCTCCCAAACTGGGACTCACTGGGACTTCAACACTTAAAAAATGGGATACAGACCTGGATGAATCCACCTTTTTCCTGGAGATGCCGTTTATCCCGGTGGAATTGTTTAGTTTGTCATTATGAGGTCTGGGAAAACTTAGGGAATTTTGATTCAGCCACTTTGGAGCCGAAGGAACAAGGTGAGATCTGTGGATGAATTGCTGAGATGGGGTTGGGATTCTTGGCCCCATTTCCATGGAGCCCCACCGAGCCTGAGGAAATCTCATCTGCAGCACTTCTGCCTACACCACGTGGCACTTCTGGAAGACAAATTCAACGGCTGGACCAAACCCCAGCATAAATCCCAGTTTTTATCTGGGGTCCGTTCCTGGGTTTCTGCCGTGCCCAGGGTCACACCAGCCCAATTTAATTTGGCTGAAGCCTTCAGAAATCATCGGATCTCCTGTTTTTTTTCTGCCTGAAAACAACATCCAAAATCATGGACGTAGAATTGTTAAGGTTTTGGGATCATCAAGTTCAGCCATCAGCGCAAATAAATCTGGATAAAACAGAGCCATCCCTACATCCCAAATCCAACCTTTGCTTTGTTGCCTCATCTGGTATTTCAAAACTGTTGATTTATCCCCAAAAATTCCCATCATTTCAGAACCATTTCATAGCAAAAAGAGGATGATGTACTAGAGTGGGGGTGGGATTTTCCATTTACCTGGAAAAATCACCCAGATTTGAACAATAATGTCCAAACAACCCTGTCAGGAAACACACACAGCTCTTCCCACATCCATCCTTATCCATCTTTTCCTGGAGATGTTTTTGGAACATCTGAAGAAGCCTCTGAAGAACCCAACCTGTGCCGACCTCCAGCGATTACTCACGGAGCTGTCCCAGCCCCAGGGAAACAAACACAACTTCAATCCAGCTCAGAGTCCAGATCAACCCTTGATCTTAAGAATCACATCCATAAATTTCAGCCTATCTGCACATCTGGAACTTTTGGTTGCATCCTCGCCTGTTATTTTTTATATTTATGGAGCGTACAGCGTTTATTTTTCCTTTGGATGGTGACCACTGCACATTTTCTCTCTTTGGGAGCGAGATCCCAGCTGGAAATGCTGCAGGCAGGAGAAGACCTTTGCCTGTTGGATTTGTGAGCCATTCCCTGAAGTTTTCCACCCCCAGACATCTCATTCCAGACAGGATTTCACCAGAAGGGAGAGTTCAGTACCACTGTCAATTAATAATCTTTCAAATCGAGGTCAATTCCCATTAGGACCTTATCCAAAATTCCATAAACCACTGGAAAAAAATGGATCAATATCAACTCTAAAGCAGGGCCTCAGCATTAAAGGATCTCCATTAATATTTACATTTTTACACCTGGTTAATTACTCTAAATAAATGGTGATATTATTTAATGAATATTTAATTTGTAATTTATAGAATTTATAAAAATACATAAATTTATAATTTACATTTGTAGAGCTGGTTAATTACTCTTGTTTTTATTAATGAAACAAACACAAGCCTTGTTTCAGAGTCATTTGACAATTTTAGGAGTTTCTCCAGTGATTTCAGCAAGATTTAGGTCTTGCTGTAGAACAGTAGTATATCCAGTGAAATTGAATATGTAATACAATATAAATATTATAAATATATGTATATAAATATTATATTTATATATATTATGTGTAAATATATAAATATTATAATTAAATATATAATAAATATATGAATATCAAATTCACTAATTATAGAATTTATAATACATAAAAAATTTAATATATATTATATATATTTTATATAATTTATATATTATATATTTTATATAATATTAAAAATTTATAAAATATATCTATACATTTATCATTTACATTTATAGACCTGGTTAATTACTCTTGTTTTTATTAATGAAGTAAAAACAATCCTTGTTTCAGAGTAATTTGACAATTTTAGGAGTTTCACCACTGATTTCAGCAGGATTTGGGTCTTGCTGTATAACAGCAGTGTATCCAGTGAAATTGAATATTTAATACAATATAAATATAATGAATATATGTCTATAAATATAATATTTATATATAATAAATAAATATATTATAAATACATTGTAAATATATTATAAATATATTAATATTTAATGAATAAAATTTATAATTAATAAATTTTATACCGTAAAATTATATTTTATATAATATGTCCTGTATAATTTATAATAATATATATTTGATAAAATTTATAAAATATATCCAGAAATTTATCATTTACATTTATAGACCTGGTTAATTACTCTAAACAAATTATGGTATTATTTAATGAATATTAAATATTATTTAATGACTAATTAAAATTTAACACATTTTGTCTTCATGGACTGCATTTTTCTCTAGTTCTTATTTTGATAATTAATGGGATTTTATAACAATAATAAATTTGAGTTTTGCTGATGAAATTCCAAGCTCAAACAGCTCCTTTCCTTGTAAATCCCATTCTTCCCTGTATTTCTTTTCCCCTTAATCCTCTGCCCAAAGTGATGATTTTTTGTGGTTTCTTCTGTTTATTTTCTGGTTCTTCACTCCCCCCATTCCTCTCTCTAGCTGTGACTTGATCTAAAATTTAATTTAATCATTAATTTTCTCTCTAAATCAAGTGTTTATTTTCATTCCCCTATGGCTATAAAAAAGGATCGAGAAGGGAACGCGTTCATACTCAGGTTTTTCTTTGACCTAACACAAAGGGAATTTTTGGGAATTAGGTGCAGCTTCCCTTGGTGTTGCTGTGGCAAAGCTGGGAATGTTGCGAAGGAACCACAGCGAAATTTTAGGGAAAAATAAAAAAAATCAAACTTTATTTTGACAGTGGTGGTGGTAGAAGTGACATTTACCTGATTAAAACGATTTTCCCATCTTTTTTTTTTTTTTTACCAGGACACTGATTTTGACCCATCCCGTGTTTTAATTTGGGTTGAGCCACCAAAAAAGGGGATTTGAGTGCTGGTGTTTGATCCTGGACCAGATTCCTGACATTCATCCATCCTCATTCCAAAGGGTGTGGAAAACCTCCGTGAACACGAATTTTTGCCCTATCCAGAGCTGTTTCCATCAGCTGGGATTCTCCTCAGGAATATCCTATTTTTTTATATTTTTTTTTAATGTGTCTGCATCAAACAAGGACTAAAATAGGGAAACTCAGGTGTGTGCTGGGTGGGGGAGAAGCAGGAGAAAGCCTGGGCAAGGATGGGAGTAAATCCCTCAGAAAAGCCAAGTCAGGATTCTGGGATAAGTGGAAAACGCCTTGTAACTCCTGGAAAAGACAAATTTTGGCATCCAGAACCATCTCTTTTCCCATTTTTCTGGAACACAATGAGTTCACAAGATAAATACCTGCATCCATCAAAAAATTCTGACTCCTACCTAGCTCAGCCTGCAAAAAATTTTTTTTTTTTTTCTATTTTTATTTATTCTCCCTCATCTCTTGGCTCCCGTGGGACAACCCCTGGGAAAGAATCGTGGCCACTCTCAGCGATCCCAAGGTTGTTCCTGGAATTGTTTCCCGGTGCCTGTCATTTGACACCGATGGTATCACGCTGTAATTACCGGCAGCTGAGGGCAGGAGGGAGCCATGCAATCCCAACAGAGCTTTCCAGCTCCTGAAAGGGAAAAAAAAACCCCAAACAACCAAGAATCACAACTTTCCCAGAGTTATTAGTGGGTATTATTACCTATTATTAATGGAGTGATTAATAATGGCATCATACCACAGGTGGAGGACGAGTTTAACTCTCATCCTCATGGGAAAAAAAACAGGAAAAATGTTATTTACAAGCAAAAATGGAGAATGTTGGGTGAGACCACGCAGGATATTTGTAACAAGATAAGAGAACCGATAATGCCAAGACTGTGGGATTGATCCTTGTCTGGGCCATTCATTAAATTTGGGCTCAATGATCTGTCTGGATTCCTTCCAACTCGGAATATTCTGATGTGATTCATCCCAGCATATTTAGATATTCCAGATATCCTGATGTGATTTTTGTAATGGAATTTACAGGGGGAGACCGACCCCTTGGATTTGTTTTCAGTGCTTGAAACCCTCTCTCAGTTTCAGCTTGATCTTTGTGGCGTGGTGTTGGTTTTTTTAAAGCTGGTTTTAAACACCGAAGAGCGTGGGCTTGACTTGTACTGCACAGATCCCTTCCAGGTAATCGGTGGGATATCAGGAATCTCCAAATGCCAGGCTGAAAACGTGGGATTTCCCAGCTTCGCACCTGCTGATCCCCAGGGAATTCTTCAGCTTTCATTCCATTTCAGTAATGCCTTTAAAAATAGATCCTGTGGGAAGCGTGGAGGTATTTGTGGAGGTAAGGCCGAGCGTTGGGAGCGGGGACAGAGGCCGGGCAGAGGTGGCCAAGGCCACCCAGCAGGAAGTTTTAGCTAATCCAGCCCCGATTCCCACCTGTTCCCTGCAGTCCTTTCACAGCCGCTAATAATAAAGGGTTTGCGTTTCCCCGGAGCCCTGCGTCCCTCGTGATCCCAAAGCAGGCCGCCAATGACACCTCCAAAGGTCACCTCCACGGGGGCTGGAATCCAGCCTGGCGGGAAGGGAGGAGAGGCACGGCCAAGGACAGCAGGGTGAATTCCCATTTGTGTGAGATGTGCCTCTCAAGGCCCATCCGGAGCCATCCGGAGTTGGGCTTGTAAAGCAGCCCAGGGTGCTGCAGGCTGCTAATAATCCTCGGATTTAACCCCTGGAAGAAGGAAAAGAGATGGGAAAAAAGGGTTAAAAACGGTAGACGGGGCTAATGACAGCACTTAATTGAGTGCTGTGGTTCCAGAGAGGCTGCAGCGTTTCAATCTGGTGCTCAGCCTGTTAATCCATCCCCTCTGGTGCCCTTTCCCTGGATTAGTTGTGCTGTTTATCCATTGTTTCAAGGCAATGGAATGACTCACACCGATCCTGTTCCCAGGAAATCTTGCCAGGTGAGGGAGGGTGACATTTACTGGGGGACCTGTTAATTGGAGCCCGCCCTAATGACACAAACTAAACAGAAAACTGGAGTTCTGCGTGGCCCGAGCGTTATCATTCCATCTCTGGGAAGCTCCGTGTGCCTGTTCCACTGGGCAGCCCCGAACAATCCCCTCTCACAGCTCCCGCAATCACAACAAGGAAAGGCCAAAGGCTTCCTGAAATGGAATATTCAATGCCTCTGGGAGGGGTCAGGGAGAGGGAAACTCATTTTCCCAGGAGACAAAGCCAAACATTTGTCCCTTACGGAGCCACTGCACCTTTGCAGGTTGGGAAGAGCTCCATGGGAAGCCAGGGAAGGGATGCACAAATCCTGCTGCTCATTTCCTGTGGGTCCAGCCCTGGGATTGATCCACAGGGTGGTGGCAGCTGGAGATCCATCAAATATGGTCCCAAGGTGCAGAGGTTCACTTTGATCTGCTGCCTCTCCTCCCTTTTCTCACCCCAGAATTTATTCCCCAGGATTTCCGGGTGAAAGCAGTGGGAAAACGAGGCAGCTGCTGCTCAGTGCCTGAATTAAAGCAGACACAGGGAATATTTTTTTTGGTGGTGATTCTTTTGCTTCACTATAAATGTTCAGTGCTGCTCCTCCATCCCTGAGTGTTGGGGAGTCTTTGTTCTTTCCTGTTTATCCTTCCAGCCTGGAAGGATTTATTCTTATCCAGTTTATTCAGACAGGAATGCCAGCACCTGGAAGCTGCTCCAGAGGGATGGAACACCTCTCCCATGGGGAATGGCTGGGAAAAATGGGATTGTTCACCCCAGAGACGTCCCAGGGAGACCTCATTGATGCCTTTCAGCATTTAAAGGGAGCCCAAAGAAAGATGGGACCAGTTTTTAACCAGGATCTGTTGCAATGGGACAAGGAGTGATGATTTTAAACAAAAAAAGGGTGGATTTAAATGAACTTTAAGTGAGATTTTTATCTTTATGATGAGGGTGGTGAAACACTGGCCCAGGTTTCACAGAGAGGTGGTGGGTGCCCCATTCCTGGGAATATTCAAGGTCCTTTCCAAGCCAAAGTATTTCACGATTCTGGGATCCATCATTCTGCCAGTTCTGTGGTCATCTTCATGGGACTTGGGAATTTGCAGTTTTCATTATTCTTCCTGCCTTGTTTTCCTGCTTTCATATTGGGGGGTTCTGCCCAGATTTTAGGTTTTCCTGCACCAGGAGCAGATGCAGCTTCATTATTATCTGTAAAATTATTTATATGTCATAGGGAATACCATGAATGGAGCTAACCTTAACAATTACAGGCTGAAATAACTCAGGGCATGGAAGGCTGGGATGGAAGAATCCATTAATCCAATCACCCATACAAGGTACTGGACCTCTCTTTAGGGTTTTCCAATCAGGATTTTGAGCCTCAGTTTTGGGTATATTTGGTGTAAAGATTTTCAGGCCAAAAATTTGGTTTCAATGTGTGAAATTTTCTGCCTTTTACAACAGAATCTTCAGGATTTCACTTGTTTGTTTTTTTTTTTAAGCCAAATAACTTATTTGAGTCATAGGTCCCCAAATTGAGCCTGGGTTCAGAGGTGCAGAGGGAAAACACAGAGCCTGTTCCAGTGGATAAATCCTCTCCCTGTGCATCTATGCCTAATTTTTATCTTCTTCCAAGAAGGAAATGTAAATCACAGAGTCAGGATGGTTTTATGATCACAGAACCCCTGGGCTGATTTGGGTTGGAAGGGACCTTAAAGCTCACCCTGTTCCACCCCCTGCCACAGGCACGGACACCTTCCTCTATCCCAGCTCCAAGCCCCATCCACCCAGCAAAGACCAGGAATTACAAATATCACAATTTTGACCCTTTGACCAGCTTCATTTAAATTTCCCTCCTTAGCCAGTGCTGAAGATCAGCATAATTATCATTAATCATAACTAAAAAGTCAGGGCAGCAGAAGGTCCAGCCTTTTTTTTTCTGTATCAATTGAAATATTTGGGTTGTCCCAGATGCCACCAAAACACAGAACTGGAAGCAAAGGGAATGTGGCTGGCAAGGAATGGGGCTGTACAGAAATATACAGAGCAAGATCAAATGGAGAGACAAAAATTAGAGCAAGAAAGGACCCCCAGAGTGTTGCAGAAGGCTTAAAACGATCACTTTTGCCACTGTAGGGGAAAAGAAATAGAAAATAAAGGAATAATAATTTCAAAAAGTCCCTGTCTGCCATCTGGTAGGGAATTACAAAACATACCAATGTTAAAAGCCAACCTCCATCTCCAATTCCACTTCTCTTCGCAGCCAAAACCACAGCGGAGCAAATAAAACCCAGATCCCACAGCCAAAGGCTTCTTTTATGGATCTGTCAGATCTCTGGGAGCTGCCTGTGTCCTGCCTGCTGCAATGTGCTGGTGTCCCTGCTCCATCCCTGTGTCCTCACCCGATTCCTGAGCTCCAAATGTACCTTAGGAGAGAAGGGGAAAGGAGGGAATTCATCCCAGACACAAGTGGGTAGGGAATAACAATCTTTCTGGAATGAAAATGAGACATTTTCTGCGGTCAGCAAAACCTCTGTGATGGCTGGGACTGCTCTGAATGCATCACAGGGAAAAAGAAAGATAAATCTTTCTGGAGAAAACCTCTTCCTTTAAGCAGTGGTTCCCAAAGTGCCAGAGGTGCTTCCTAAAACGTCCTGAAGGAGCAGCTGGGGGATTGTGGAGTGTTTGTTCTGGGAGGTGTGGGGGTCACTGCAGCCACAGGGCTGGAGAAAAGATCCATGAGATCCCTTGGATTCCACAGGAGGGAAGGGACAGCTCCATTCCTGGGGGAACTCAAGCGTGGATCACTGGAGCTGATCCCCAGGAACCCCTTTGCACACGGATATTTGGGAAGGGCTCAGGCACACCAACCCCTTTGCTTGTGGCATTTTGGGTACATCCCTGCCTCACCTGTGGGTGTCTGCTCCGGGAAAGGCCCGGATCTCCTCCATGTCCTCCGTTTGCCAGGTGTCCTGCAGCCCCAGGAAATCTCCAGGATCTCCAGGAATGCTGATGTTTATGCTGGTGAATCATCCCTTTGGAGAGCGTTCATCTTCCCCCCGTCAGAGGCACCCAGGGGCTCATCCAGCTGTCTGAGCAGGAATGTCTGCTGGAATTTGAGCTGTCCAAAATGATCCCATCTTGCCTCCAGCTGCAGCTCCAGCAAGGCACAGGCCCCTTGCAGTTGTGGTGTCACATCTGGCAGAGCGGCACAGATGTGCCTGAGCCCTCAAACTTCTCACTTTGGCTCGAGGTGCCTGGAGGTGAGCAGCTAAATCGAGCTTAAAATTCCTTCTTTGCAGATGTTTAATCTCGGCTCAGAGCCCGGAGCTGGAGGTGTGGAGCTCTAAGTTAAAGCCTCTGCTGGCACCCTGGACTGGCTTGGCCTTTGTGTCCAAGGAGAGAGGATTTATCTCCCAGGATTTCAGGGAAGTGTCCAGCTTGATGAGTCTCCGAAGTTTAGCTTCAACATGTAGGAATCTCCTCATGGCAGCCAGAGACAATGCAGCTCTAATTACCCCGAATTTGGGATCTGGCTTGGAGCAAAATCAACTCCAAGGGACCCAACTGAGGCTGAATGTGACACAGGAGCTCTGGGAGATCTGGAGTATGGAAAGCTCCAGGGAAACCTCAGAGCATCTTCCAGGGCCTGAAGGGGCTCCAGGAGAGCTGGAGAGGGGCTGGGGACAAGGGGTGGAGGGACAGGACACAGGGAATGGCTTCAGAGGGCAGGGATGGATGGGATTTTGGGAAGGAATTCCTGGCTGGGAGGGTGGGGAGACCCTGGCACAGGGTGCCCAGAGAAATTGTGGCTGTCCCTGGATCCCTGGAAGTGTCCAAGGCCAGGTTGGATGGGGCTTGAAGCAGCCTGGGATAGTGGGAGATCCCTGCCCATGGCAGGGGTGGAACTAAGTGACCTCTAAATCCCATCCAATCCAATCCCATCCCGTCCCATCCCGTCCCGTCCAATCCAATCCCATCCAATCCAATCCAATCCAATCCAATCCAATCCAATCCAATCCAATCCAATCCAATCCAATCCAATCCAATCCCATCCCATCCCATCCTGTCCCTCCTGTCCCATCCCATCCCATCCCATCCCATCCCATCCAGTCCAATTCAATCCAATCCAGTCCCATCCCATCCCGTCCCGTCCTGTCCAATCCAATCCAATCCCATCCAATCCAATCCATGATTCCATGGAAGCTCCGAAGGCTCCTGGCATCTGACAGGATCTATCAGAATGGATGTCATTCCAAAGCCATTCCAGGATGGTTCAGACAGCCCTGAGAAATGGATCCTTCTCCCCCTTCACTGGGAAGGCCTGGAGGAGTCCAGATGGACCCTTTGGCATCAGACAGATCCCACTTGGTGACCTGGTTTGGGACAGGAATGCGGAGCCCTGGAAAAAGCTGTGAGACCATGGAAGGGGGAATTTGAGATCCAGCTGGTGGAGGTCACACCAGCCTGGCCATTCCCTAAAAGCCATGGATGGAGTGGCCAGGGCTTGGCATTTGGGTAACAAAGGGAAGGAATTGGCTCCTCTGAACCTGAAATTCGAGCAGAAGAATTCCATTGTGTCAGGAAGTTCACGGGCAATTTGCCAAAACAAATAAACACAAATTGTGCCTTTTTTTTCCTCCCTGTTTCTTAATACCATAGCAAGCAAGACAGGAATATGTTCCAGTGGCCATTTAGGGTGGGAATTTGTAGAATTTCATTTTTAGTTTCAAACTGGGAGGTGTTTCAAGTTAGGGGACACCAGTTTGGAATATCCTAAGCCACATCAGGCCTCTAAATAAAATTATTTAATTTTTGTCATTTTGCTTGGTCCTAAGGAGGAATTTATTTCTGTAGGTCCTGTACAAATCCTGAGATCTTCTGCTGCTCTTCTGTTGGAGCTTCTGGGCCAATAAATCATATTCTGATATAAATTTTGATGTCTGAGTGTGATTTTTGTTCCTATCACTCAATCACTTAAAGATCAAGAGAAAAAAATCCAATGAAGCTTCCACATGCTCAGACATGTTGGGATTTGGCTTCATGCCTCAACAGAAGAGTTTTTCCAGAATATTCCTTCCCTCTAGAATCAGGCAGAGAACTCCAATCCCAGAGTTGCCAGCGCTGTATCCTACAAGTTTTCCTTGGAGGTTTCCCAGTCTCGTCCAAAGAAATTTCTCAGTGTGTGAGAACTGACAAAACTCCAGCCAAAAGTGGGAAGCAGCACCACAATCCTTGGATTAAAAGGAGCTGGATTTTAGGGATGCACTGACAACCAAGTGTCTTTAAAGGCTGATGAGGTTGTGAAGTCAAACATCACTCAGCCTCTTGGTTTTGGCCAAAAAAAACCTCTCCTTTGGAGGAGAGGCACCAGCAGCTCTGTGCCGTGGGCATGTTCTGGGGCCAGTAACATGAGCCAAGGAGTTGGCATCCCATTCCCACATCCCGGAGATTCATGTGGCTGCTGCCGGAGGGAAAGCAGCCTCACAGACACAAAAGGATGAATTCCGAGCTCTGTGCCATGAGCTGAAGGAGGAAACTCACTGATGTGACAAGTGAAGAAGTTCTGCAGAGCTTTCCCTGAGGGAGAAAGAAGTTCTGGATTTTTCCTCCCAGACTTTGACAGAAAGGGAAAGATTGGAGAAAGAGAAGGTCTGGAAAAGAGAAGGTTTGGAGAAAGAGAAAGTCTGGAGAAAGAGAAAGTCTGGAGAAAGAGAAGGTTTGGAGAAAGAGAAGGTTTGGA
>NC_031769.1:1589110-1594871 GCF_001522545.3 Parus major
GAAGGTTTGGAGAAAGAGAAGGTCTAACAGCGGTGACAGAGTCTGAGTGGAGTAGAAGGTGCCCAAGCAACTCTTTTCTTCCTGGAATAAATAAGGATTTTTAAAATCACAGGATCCCAGAGTGGTTTGGGGTGGAAGGGACCTCAAAGCCCATCTCATTCCAACCCCCTGCCACGAACCTTCCACTACCCCCGGCTGCTCCAAGCCCTGCCCAACCTGCCCTCGGACACTTCCAGGGATGGGGAATCCACTTTTTATTTGCACAGAAATTCCAGAATCCACGTGGGTCCCTGTGTTTGTGTGTCAGGAAGGAGGAAAAGTGACCAGGACAGGGGGAGAGGGAAGAAGGAGATGTGGGGAGACGGAATGACTTTTGCCCATGGAAAGTCAAAAGAATCCCTTGCCCACACTGTAGAATTCCTTCCCAAAATGAGGCCAAGCAGCCCGGGAGGGTGGGATAATTGAAAAGCGAGAGTGGGATGGTCTTTAGATGGGGTTTTAATCTTTCCACAAAAACTCATAAAGCCTGAATGGCCCTCCTGAGGCCCCATTTTACTGCCACGAATTCCCATTATGTCCGTGGGAGAAGTAGCTCGCACATTAAAGCTCCTTGTGAGTCCGGGCAAAAATAAATTCCTTCAGCCACCTCCTCTCAGCTGCCAGAAACTCCCATTTGCCCAGAAATTCCCATTTTTTCTTCTCCAGGCCAGGGCACTCCATCTGCCAGGAGAGCCAGTGGCTCCTCCGAAATTGAGAGCGGGATTTGTGATGTCCTTCCTGCAGCCTTTAGGGTTAAATATTATACAAAACATGTTATTCCTTTAGATAAATTCCCATTTTCTGAAGTTTTCGAGTTCTTTGGATGCACACCTTCACAAAATTATTCGATTTTCCCACTAAAATAGAATTATAAGGTTGGAAAAGTCCTGCAAGATCATCCATTCCCAGCTCCAACCAAATTCCACCCTGCCAAATAAACCACGTCCCAACGTGAAACGCTGATATTTCAGCCCCTCACCCATTCCTCCTTCCTCCAGGATAAGGAAATTGTGGCTATCTGAACCCTTGGGATTAAGATTTGTATTTATTCCTCTCATTTCTTTTCTTTTCTTAATGACTGGAAAGGATGATTTGATTAAGGTGACCTTTAATTAAGTGAAGATCCAGCTGGGTCCAGGATAGCTCACAGGTGAAAAGGAACTAAGAAAGTTGGGATAAATTGTCCCTCAGTTCTTCTTGTGTCATGTTAAACAGTCCTGTCTTGTAGTGGTAATATTATTATTATTATTATTATTATTAGTAGTAGTAGTAGTAGTAGTAGTAGTAATAAAAATAACAATAATAATAACTAACAAAAAATAAAAATAAAAATAAGAAATAAAAATAAAAATAAAAATAAAAGTAAAAATAAAAATAAAAATAAAAATAAAAATAATAATTAGCTACGGAGGTCACACTTAACATGAAAAATCACATTACAAATACCCTTTAAAAGGGTCTGGCAGCATGGTGGGCCCCTGGACTCTTTTCTCACAATGAAATCCATCTTTGCTGCTTGTCTGATCCTGATCCTGCAGACCCCAGGAAAATCTTCCTGTATAATCAGGGAGATATTCCACTGGGAATATTTAATTCTCACCCACTCCATAGAGGTGAAATTATCAGTGGATGAACAGAACTGACTTTCACCAGTTTGATGCCTGGAAGTCAAGATAGAAATTTAAGTGGTTGTTTTTCCTTTTAATATTTAAGGTCCACATTATCAGTGTGAGTGTTGGTGTTATGTCCATGGAATCATGGAATTCCAGAATGGTTTGGGTTGGTAGAGACCTTCAATCATCCCATTCCACCCCTTCCACAATTCCTTTCCACCTCCCACTATCCCAGGCTGCTCCAAGCCCTGTCCAACCTGGCCTCTCCCCCTTCCAGGGATCCAGGGGCAGCCACAGCTTCTCTGGGAATTCCATTCCAGGGCTTCACCACCCTCGGAGCCTGGAATTCATTCCCAGTATCCCATCTAACCCTGTTCTCCTACAGCCTAAGGCCAATTCCCCTTGTCCTGTCCATCTGTCCCACTCCAGCTTCCCAGTCAAGTGACAGCTCCAAGTAGGCCACTGAGCCAAAGCCATGATTTCCTTGGAAAATCCAGACCAAGTCTGGGTTCTCTGGGCAGCTGTATATCCCAAGTGCCAGTGAGAAGCCTGAGGGATTCCCAGATATCCATGGGACTCACACAGAAAAGGTTTTTTGGGAGAATAGGGATTCCCAGAACATCCACGAGATTTACTGGACAAAGGACCTTCAGGAGAAGGGGATTCCCAGATGTCCATGGATCTCACACAAAGAACCCTTGGGAGAACAGGGATTCCCAGATATCCATGGGACTCACACAAAGGACCCTTGGGAGAAGGGGATTCCCAGATATCCGTGGATCTCACACAAGGGACCCTTGGGAGAAGGGGATTCCCAGATATCCATGGATCTCACACAAGGGACCCTTGGGAGAAGGGGATTCCCAGATATCCATGGATCTCACACAAAGGACCCTTGGGAGAGCAGAGATTCCCAGATATCCGTGGATCTCACACAAAGGACCCTTGGGAGAAGGAGATTCCCAGATGTCCATGGATCTCACACAAAGGACCCTTGGGAGAAGGGGATTCCCAGATATCCATGGGACTCACACAAAGAACCCTTGGGAGAACAGGGATTCCCAAATATGGAAAGCACTTCCACAAAAAAGGACCCTTGGGAGAACAGGGATTCCCAGGCATCCAAGGGACTTCGAGAACAGAGGAATTTTGGGCAGATTGGAGCAGCAGCTGAAGGCCAGGTGAAATCCCCCAGGCCATCTGCATGCAAATCCCAAAATTCCGCTTTCTTTACCTCTGAGCTGAATTCCTGGCTTTAGCTGGAGCTAATCCTACCCCATATGAAGCATAAAAAATCCAATCCTTCCAAGTATTCCCGATCCAATCAGACCCAGGGTCTATTCTTAGCCTGGCCTTTGAGCAAATTGCTCTGGTTTTATTCAGGTTTATTGATAATTTGGGCCCCCTGAGAGCGAAACAAATTCGGCTCAAAGACCTTTGCAATTTGCAAAGGTCATCTTTAATCTGGACTCGATAAATCCATATTTTAGAGTAGGTGCATTCCTAATATTATAAGGGAAGGAAGAAGAAAATAGGATAAGAAAGGGAAATGACCCAGAGGAGCTCAGGAGAACAGGTGGAGGGAGGCCAAATCCATTTTCATGGGAATGTCAGGCAAAGAGCCAAGGATGGAAGGGATGGAAGGGAGGCCTGGAAAAGTGAAGAGATGATCCCTGGTACGGGGACAACATTCCACTGGGATATCAGGAAATCAGCTTCCTGCCAGCCCAGGGAAAGCGGGTAAAAGGCTTTGAAAGCTGCTGATTTGGGACAAGGAGGAGCAGGAAGAAGAGAGGAGTCATAAAAGGGTTAAGTAATATTGGGGGTTTCTGGGATTTAAAGATAATATAATTTGAGCTCTTGCACTCAAAAAAAGAAAAATGGGCAGGGATTGGTGAAATCAAGTTTGGTTGCACAGCAATAAATTGTCCCAAAAATCAATTAAAATGGTCAAATAATTCAAGGCAGTTTCTGTTCCCTTTCGTTTTCATGTCAAAATTATCAATTCCATGCACAGTCTCCTTGGGATGATTTTCATTATTCATTTTTCTGTCCAAAGAAACTGAGGGAAAGAGCGTGCCTGGGATTGGGGAATCTGATTTGATGGCCACAACCTCAGACCGACAAAACTCAGTTTCATTCATTGAGGAAATTTCAGATTTGATGAAAAAGCCCTCTGTTTATTATTTGAGGAACGTGTTCTCAGTAGAAGGAAAAGTACAAGTGTTTTCCCTCTGGGATTGATGCCTCTCCCTTCCAGTGACCAGACTTCTTTTGTTTTTTGAAGTCCAGGGAAAAATAAACAGAAGGGAAACCTGATACCACTTCCCTAATCTGGAGACAGCAGCACTGAAAGGAAATAAACCCAGCTCCCTGCCCACTAAGGATGGGATAAGTGACCTTGGCCTTCAACTTCAGTCAGGGAAAGTCCATTTGGAAAAATGGGACTGGAGGACGGAATTTTCTGATGGAATTTTTTAATGACATAAGTAATGAAAGAGTGAAGTGGATGGCCAGGAGCTGTCTGTGGGTGTTTATTGATTTAGCAGGGTTAATTTAGCTGCTCCCTTCTCAGGAGACAAAGGAAATCCTGAGATTCCCCCTGATCCCTGTTTTCTGGGATATTTGCATTTTATTTCACGAGAGGATCAGGAGAGCAAACTCTGCCTCAAGCTCATCCCTTGCTGGGGGCCACAAAAAGCAGCTGCCAAAGAGCCATCACCAAATAAAGATCTTTGCAACTGGAATTCCTGGGAGACTTGCCGAGCTCAGGAGCTTGGAGAGCTTTCCAAAGGGATTTGGAAGTGACCTGGAAAGAAATTGCTGCTTAATTTAGGAGGGTGACATCATCAATAGCAGAATGTGTGACAAAAGGCAGGAAGGAGCAGTTGCAAAATCTCTTGGCCTTAAACAGAGCAGATACGTTGGAAATTATATAATTTTCTAATGGACTTTTTGTTGTTTTTAAATTAATCATGACCAGGATATTAATTAGAAGCAATGTATTAATCTTAAATAACTTTTGGGCATGTAGCTGAGTATTTTTACACGGATTTTATTGGAAAAGTTACTGAAAATCTAAGTTTTGCTAAAATAGCCCTGAGGTGCTTCAATGAGCAAGGCCCGGGAGAGGGAAATGGAGTGTTGGAATTGGATTCAAGGAGAGCAGGATTTATGGAGCACGTTTTGCAGGAAGCAGATGATGGAAAAAGTAAAAAAACTCAATATATTTGTGTCCCTGACAGAGGAAAAAAATACCACAAAGATTGAAATGAAGGGTAGAATAAAAATTAATTAATTAAAGAGGATTATGTAATTAAGAGCCAATGAATATTAATTTATTTCTTTGCTAAAAATGCAGAAATAGGTGAAAAGGTTTTGTATTCGTGTCCACGCAGAGTCTGGAATTTTGTTGGCCGCTCAAACGGGATTTCACAACTCATGGAAAGGAACTTTTGTCCTGTCCCTGTCCTGCTGTGACCACAAACAGCTTCAGCCCAGGACAAACATAAACACCTCGGGTGACATCACATCCTCGGGAGCTGGAGAGATCCATGGAACAACAGGAGCTGAAGGGAAAAAAGAGGCTGCAAGAATGAGGAAAAGTTGGGAAGTGCCATCTCCAGGAGGATGCTGGGGTGTAAAATGAAGCAGAACAAAATCAGAGCTGGATCCGGTGTGGGTGAGAAAAAAGCAGCTAAAAAGTGGGAGCAGGAGCAGAGGCGGCCTGGTGAGGATGGGAAGAGGTTTGGGGACAGGGAATGTGTGACTGGGAAGGGACAGAGATGTGAGCATGGGTCACACCTCCAGCAGGATTCACCGAGCCATTCCTACCTCGGAATAACCTGGAACACTCCAAATGTGCTGAGCACAGAGCTGAGCCAGGCTGAGCGTTTATAACAGAAAGGAGTCCCAAAAATCAATGTTCCAAACCCTCTGAATGATCCTGGAACCAGAGATGGGTTGGGTTGGGTTGAGAGGACCTTTAAAAGTCATTCAGTCCAGCTCCCCCGTAGAGAGCAGAGACATCTTCGATGGATCAGATGGCTCAGTCCAGCTCATCCCCTGAGTTTTCCCAGAGATTCCCACTGGATTCCGCAGTATTCCAG
>NC_031769.1:1596696-1602055 GCF_001522545.3 Parus major
CATCCATCATCCATCCATCATCCATCCATCCCAGCTGTGCCATCTCCCATCTTCTTGTGTTCTCCCAACCTCCTCCAAAGTTCTTGGTGCCAGCGCCGCAACCTGGCGAAAATGACGGAAATATTTTTCACAGGTTATTCGCATTTATGGACCGATAAAATAATAAGAAGAAAGGCTGAAAAGGATTTCTGGGGATCATCTGATCCACCCCTTCTGACCTTTGGGCATGAAAAGGGAATTGTACATTTGGCCCATCTGATGAGGGAGAACCGAGCACAAGAAACAAAATTTTAATGTTTTGTGAAGTGTGAAAACTGAAAGTCACCACAGCCAGGTTGCCACAAATCTTGATGCAGCATCACAGAAATTATGGCTTTGACTTCCACTATTTTAGCCAAATTATTTGGATAATTTTATTTTCCTTCTTCTCACAAAAAAATACTTTCAAGCCTTTATGCAAAGCGTGAATCTTATATCTTAAAGACATAATGATTTTATTATGAGAATAATAATGAATAATAATAATAAAGGGAAAATAATAATGATAATAATAAAGATAATTTAATGAAGAAATATCAATTATCCTTTGTATTTTCCCAAGCTGAGGTGAGTTAAAAGGATATCAAGGGAGGAAAATGCAAAATAAGCCCCTCCTAGATAGGCACTGAAAAAGAAACGGCGTTTGAAGCAGAACGAGGCGTGGGGAGATGAAAAATGACAGAAGGAAAATGAGGGCTGATGATTAGGAGATATTTCCTGAAAACCTGCGACTTTCCCAAGGGAAAGGGTGGGAAATCTCTTCCTTTTGGCTTTGAACGTCGGATAAAGCCCTGAGGGACAATTCCACGGAACCCACTATCACCGGTGCCAGCTCAGGTTATCGCTCCCAGCCTGGGAATTATTGGCCCTGACGATGTTTTGTGTGTTGAATTTTGGATTCCAGCAACGATTTTCCCAGCTTGCATAAGAGCATTTCAGCAGCTCCAGCCACCTAAATCCTCCAAAGACGTTTTTCCAAATGTTTGGCTATAAAAAATCCACGCAGTAAAAATTCTGGCTGGAAGAAATAAAGATTCCAGTCTGGCAGATCCTTTGCTGGGGCAGTGTTTTGACACTTTAACCTTATTAAATGCCAACGATAATGACAGTAATAATCACTTTACTATTTAATTTTTCAATCATTTTATCTCCCTGAGAGAAACTGAAGGGTATTGAGACACCAAACCTCACATTAAGGCCTCTTCCAGCCTGAATTTTGCATTTTTATTCATATTTTCTCTTTCCAAACCTCTGCTTCCCTTTCCCGGGGAAATGCCACGCTTTTCTAAAGGTCAGCTGGAGAAAATAAAAGGCTTTTTATTTAATGCAAACCGTGTGGATTTTCACTTGTGCTGCGTAAGAATTTGCCTGTCATTATGAAGTGGAATTAAAGATTTTATAAGGTAAAAGAAGTTAATATTTTTCGGATGGTGAACAGCAAATGTGTCCTGCACCAGACTCTTAAAAAGCTCTGCTGATTTTAAATTAAATTCCTGGCCTTAATTTCTTTTCTGACTTGTTTTTCTTTGCTATTTTGGGAATACTGTGGGAATCCCATCCAGGTGGGGACCAAGCTATCCTTGGAGTTACAAATGTCCCTAATTAGAAATATTCCCCGTGTCCAGCACTTTGCAGAGGGAGTTATATCTTCTTTGATATGTTTATAAATTCAGAGTCCTGCTTTTTGTAATATTTTGTTTCCTTTAGTGTTTAATGAAGAAATGGGCAGGTCTGAGTTTCATTTAATATTACATATAATATAATTATAATATTATTTTACTATGCTATTAATTATTTAAATTTTTTAAATTATTGTTTAAATAATGACTATTAAATATATAAAATAAATAAATAATATATTACATATAATATAGCTATATAATATAAAATATAAAAATATATATCATATATCATATATCATATACCATATATCATATATCTTATATATTATATCTTATATATTATATTTATATCTCATATCTTATATCTTATTATATCTTATATCTTATATCTTATATCTTATATCTTATATCTTATATATTATATATTTTATATTCTATATTTTATATTCTATATTTTACATTATATATTTTATATTTCATTTTGTATATTGTATATTATAGGTTAGATTATAGATTATATATAATATATTATATATAATATATACATATATATTATATATTATATATTATATATTATATATTATATATTATATATTATATATAATGTAAATCTATTATATAAATTGTATAAATATGTTAACTATAATTATTATAATTAAGATATTATTATTTAATAATAACATCTCATTATTTAAGCCCATGATTCTCTACATATATTTTTTTTGAGGCTGTTTGGGCAAATTTTGGCAAAAAATTCTTTGCAAAACAGGAGAGAGCAGCCCATGGAATAAAGGCTGGAACTAAAACCTCCCTCTTTTGGGGGAAACCTGGAAAATTTGGGATTTATTCTTCCCTCTCATCTGCTCCTCCATCCTGACCCGCCCTCACCCAGAGGCCCTGCCCTGGTTTCAGGCTCTATTTTGGTGGATTTTGTAGGGTTTTGGTGGATTTTGATGGATTTTGGTGGGATTTGGTGGATTTTGGTGGTTAAAACACTGCAGGCTGCTATCCAGACCCTAATTCCCGATGGGAATGTTAATCCAGCACCTCCAGAGAGGAGAGATTTCAGCTGTAAAAACAGAGATCAGTTTGTGCTTCTCGCCTCTGTTTTGGAGGGGAGCTGGTTCTGCTTTCCTTAATTCCATGGGGATGTTGCTCCTCCTCAGGAAGAGGAAAGTTGGATTTATGTTGCCCCTGAATTGAAATTCTCAATTTGAATATTTATCCTCTGAATATGAATATTTCTCAATTTGAATATTTTTTCACTAGAATAGCTCATTCCTGGCTGTTGGTGACAGCAAAGAGAGTCATAAAATCATAGAATAATTTGAATTATAAGGGACTTTAATGATCATAGAAAAATTCTAATTATAAGGGAATTTAATGATCATCTAAATGTTGTTAAACCTTTAAACAATGCATTGGAACTGGCAAAAAAAAGTAATTTATTATCTACTCAGCCCTTCCTCTGAAGAAATTTTATCTCTCATTCAGCATCTCTGTCCATGCAGTTAATTAGCCCTGCCTCTTAATTAGCCCTCTAATCTCCACCATCAGAAAGTTCCAGCTGAAATTGATCAGTTTGACATTGGATAATAGAGATAAAATTATAATTTTTCCATTTCCTGCCATCCAAAACCAGGCGGGATGCATCCAGAGAAAGCGTTGGATGTGCAGAGGGGCCTTGCTGAGGGTTGAACTCATGGGACACCTCTCGTCCAGGTGCAACAAAATCATCCTGAATGGAGCAGAATTCCATCGGCCACTGAATTCCATACGGGAATTATCCCACTTTTTTTAAGCTCCTGTTAAATTTTATCGTGTTCCCAGCTCCTGCTGACGTGGGGCTGATTTCAGAGGCTTTAATGAGCTCTGAATTTCATTCTTTAGGGCTATCAGCACTCCCAGGCTGCTGGAGGGAAGGGTTCATTCCCAAATTGCCGAATTATGGATGTAGAAAAGACAAAAACTGCTGTTCCCAGAAAGATTTGCCTCATTTCAACCTCTATAAGAACTCTGTTACTAGATTTTTAATTATCTTGAGTAATTAACGACCCTGACTTGTTCTCTCCTGAACATTTTTGTTGATGGTTCTGCTTTCCAGAGGATTCACAGAAATCTAGATTTTTAATTATCTTGACTAATTAATGACCCTGACTTGGTCTCTCCTGAACATTTTTGTTGATGGTTCTGCTTTCCAGAGGATTCACAGAAATCTAGATTTTTAATTATCTTGAGTAATTAATGACCCTGACTTGTTCTCTCCTGAACATTTTTGTTGATGGTTCTGCTTTCCAGAGGATTCACAGAAATCTGCTGAGTGCAAATGGGATTTATCCCACCAGGATTTTGGAAGGATTTTGCCAAAATCTGTAATTCCCACCCCATTTTCTCTCCACTCCCCCGCAGCTCTGGCCAGCCTTGGAATTTCCATGAATTCCCATTTATTTCCCATTAATTCCCATTCCCTATCAGCTTTGCCCATCCACTGGCTCATCTTCATTCCTCCTAAAACTGAAGAGATTATTGGTTTATAAACTTTATAAGGAAAATTTCAGGATATTCCAGAATATCCTGAATTAAATTTAATTCAGGGAATTAAAATTACTGTGCCTTTAGGATGTTTCAAGAACGAGGCAAAACAGGATCCAGATATTTTGCTGAAAAAAGATAATAGAATTCCCTCAAAACCGAGGGCAGGAAGGTAAAAAGGCAGCAACTATTTAGGAATATTTATTTCAGGAATTAAGTTTAATAACCCAGAACCTCCCCACTGCAGCTAAAGGAAAGTTCATGTTCACAGGTACTGGAAAATAGAGATTTTCCCTGCTGTAAAGCCAGAAAAAAGGAGACTTTTTACTCCTCAAATGCCATTTTATTCCCTCTGGCTTTGTGGTTTGGGGGATTTTTTAAGCCCCTTAGAACGAGGGTAAAAAGTCGCTCTTATTTCACACCAAAAACTTGGTCTGTGCCGCTTTTGGTGCCCTTTGAATTATCTCCTCGCCATTAAAGCCATCCAAATCCAACCCTAACCAGTCACAAAAAACCGAGCCTGAAAATTAATGGTAGCTGGAGCCCCTGTGGGACCTCCCCCTCTTACCTAAATATCATTATCTTTTATTTATGGCCCCTCGGAACCTGCAGGGCCCCAGGGAGATTTTGGCCGTGTTTTTCCTACACGCTCCGTGTGTTGTTTTATAAATCCTGTCATGTCCCATATAATTGTAAGCTGTCTCCTGAGAATCCAGGCTCTGTTTTCATACAATTTCCCATTATTTTTGCTCAGGCTATGCATTGATACCTTTTTATTTTTCCTTTCCAAACTAACAGCGTAAACAAAATAAACCCTGCCCTGCGCAGCACTTTGTTGGCATCTTCTCCCAGAGTCGCACTAGGAATAAATTTATTTCTCAGGCCAGGATAAAGCAGAAGGTTGTTTGTAGAGAAAGGAGTCAGCACTTTATGGTTTATGCTCCGTGAGTGTTTTTCTGCTGGAATTTGGGATAGCTCTGATCAGAGTTGCCTCTGTTGGAGGCTGGGATTTGGTTTTTCACTTCAGGCAGAAGGGCCTCCTGGCTCAGGAGATTTTCCTTGTGTCACTGCAAAGGATTCAGGTTGGATATCAGGAAAAATTCCTTCCTTGAAAAAAAGAGATGCCAGGGTGGTTTTAGGATCTGGGATGTTGGAGTCATCATCCC